>NW_020664561.1:41738389-41739511 GCF_002925995.2 Terrapene triunguis | reverse complement strand
ATCTGATTTCAACTGCCCCCCACTACCGCTCTGGATTCCTTGTCCCAGTTTCCTGGTCCTGTCTCACTCTCCTCTCTCCCCGCCCCCATCTCTCAGATGGGATGTTCGTTCCAGATTGGCAAAATTATAAGGCTTCCCAACATTTCAACACTTCCCATTCTAAATTTTCGGTTGCTTAACTATAGGCTAGTTCTGCCTACAACAAAGCATATTCAGAACCTCTGATTAAAGGGATTATAAGTGTAGCAACCTCCATCATAACTAGTCACCAAAGATTGAACCCGAGCCATCGAGACTTAAAAGCATGAGCTTCTACTACTTGAGTTCAAGCTATAACTCCCTTAGCTGGTAGCTATACAGTTATCCTCTAAAAATCCACCACAGGAGGGCACAAAACACATGTTGGACAGTGAATTACAAAAGTGCCAAATATTATTATTAGACCTGCAATACTTTTCACAATGAACATCAGCGGGGGATAAACTGGGAGTTTAAGAATATTTGGAAAACAATTTTAGAATAACATTCAGTGCTGATTTTATTTCAGCCCACATCTTAATAGTTTTGAATACAAAATCACAATTTTCAGCTCAGTTGGTCTGAACATGCAGAGCTTTAAAATTGCTATACTCTAAACTGTATGTTAACTACAATTTTATAAACCTGCATGTCAGAGAACTGTGTGCCACTACTACTAGACAGTGGCACAAGGCAATTCAGTGTGAATCACAGAAATGTAGGACTGGAAGGGACATCAACAGGTCATCTAGTCAAACCCCTGCACTGAGGCAGGACTGAGTAATAACAACTAGACCATCCTTGACAGGTGTTTGTCTAACCTCTTAAAAAACTCCAATGACTGCTATTCCATAACCTCTCTAGGTAATTTGTCCAGTGCTTAACTACCTTTACAGTTAGGAAGTTTTTCCTAATGTCTAACCTAACTCTTCCTTGCTACAATTTAAGCCCATTGCTGCTTTTTCATGCATGTCCTGAGTGGGACGGGGGTGGATCCAGGCAGTGGGATTGGGGGGAGGGAGGTCGAGGGAGTCGGTGGGTGTGTGGGGATGGACCGGGGGAAGCAGGGTGGAGGAACTGAGGGGGACAGGACTGGGACTGGGG
>NW_020664561.1:41659247-41738289 GCF_002925995.2 Terrapene triunguis | reverse complement strand
GGGGGGAGTAGGGTAGGGGCTGAGGGGAGCATGAATGGGACAGGGTAGAGAGAGCTGTGTAGAGTGGGGTGAGGCGGGGAAGACAATGGGGCTGGGCTGGGGAGGGTTCGGGGGTTGGGGAGAGGAACAGGGGCTGGAGGGGATGAGACAGAGGGGAGCAGTACTGGAATGGTGGGAAGTTGAGGGGGTGGGACAGTAGGGGGAGCGATGGGGGTGGGATGACGGGAGAGGCTGAAGAAGAGATTTGGGGTAGGGCAAGGCTGAGGGCAGTGGGTTGGGGGGAGCAGGGGGACTGTGGGGGAGGCTGTTGGAACGGGGGCAGGGACTGAGGGCAGTGGGTTCGGGGTGGGAGGTACAGGGGGGCCTGCGGGGGAGGCTGAGGGAACAGGGTCAGGGTGGGGCCTGAGGGCAGTGGGTCTGAGGGGAGCCCCCCCAGAGGGACCTGCCAGGGGGCCAGGTGAGCCCAGCAGTGCTTACCTGGAGCGGCTCCCAGGAAGCATCCAGCAGGCAGGTCCCTCCCAGTCCCTCTGGCCCCTTCCTAGGGTTGAGTCAGGTGGAGGGGAGGGGGGCAGGGGCGGGGGGAGCTCTCTGCCCGGCGACCGCTGCCTGCTGCCGGAGTCTACAGGCCCCGCCCCGCTGCAGCACGCAGGGGAGTGAGACCTCCCTGCCTCTCTGTGTGCCGGGGCAGGGGGAGGGCTGCTCTCTGCAGGCTCCTGCCGGCCAGGTGGGGGGCCCCGTGGGCTGGCGCCGCCGCGCCGGGAGCTCTCAGCTGCGCGCTGCCCCAGGGCCCAGGGAGGAAAGGTGAGTGGCGCCGGCGGCGCCAGCTTGCCGCGATTCCCCCAGCGCGGCTGCCCTGTCAGCACTTTTGGGTCTTTAAATAGCTGTCCGGGGGAAATCCCGGACATTTTTAGCTTTTTACAAATTCCCCCCGGACGGCTATTTAAAGACCCAAAAGCCGGACATGTCCGGGGAAACCCGGACATATGGTAACCCTAATTTTACTCGGTGCTTTTCTATTACTTTTACATACACACACACACATACATGGAATCAAAAGCAAGAGAAGTGAGGACATAGTAATAACAATGTTCACCAAAGAAACCTCACAACCACAAATAATTAACTCGGGTACAGTATACCTTTGTTGAGAATCTGTGGCTTCTAGTAAATTTAATTATTTCCCTGTGGCTTTAAAATTGAGGGGGACTTCAAAATGAGGGCTCCTTCTATTAAATTTAATTACTTCCCCTCACATCTTATATGGTAAAGGGGTGGCTAGTAAATGAAGGCAGCTTCTAAACAAAGTAATACGTCAACTACTGAAATACCATATCTAAGTTTGAAAGCTCAAATTTAAGAGCTTACATATTTTTCTCCTCCAATTTTGGGCCAGCCCCTGTGCATGTGTGTAAGTAAGGAGGTTACAAGGAATCTTTCCCCATCTCGTACACTAGCACATCAGCCCACAGACCAGGCTCCCAAACAGTAACTCCCCAGCAGGAGCGCCGCCAGCTTTTCTGCCGCCCTAGGCAGCAGAAGGTCCCACCCCGAAATGCCGCCCCCCACAGAGGCGGCGGAAGGTCCCGCCGCCGAAATACCGCCACGGTCACCGCCCCCCAAATTGTAGCGCCCTGGGTTGCGCCAGCCCTTCTCCCCAGACACTAGGGCTCATATCCACAAAGGGATTTAGGCACCACTGTGATTCACAAAACCTTCACTCAGCTGGGCACTAACTTCACTAGGTACCTAAATTTCATCTGTAATAATCCCTAAGGGACCTAAATTTCTGCCACTGGGGACACACGCTGATGCCTCAGGCAGGCACCAGGAGACCTATCTCCCTGCCTAAGCCCCACCACAATCCTCAAACCAGTTAAAGATAGGCAGGGCAACACCTATCTTACCCGCAAGGCCCAATCCCACTGGACTATGAGATATTTTGATGTGAAGCTCTCTCAGTCTCCTCTGATGAAGCTGTTCCACATTGTCTATATCAATGGTTCTCAAACTTCTTTTTCCGCAGACCACTTGAAAATTGCTGAGGGTCTCGGTTGACCACTTAACGATCTTTCCAAATGTTGTTTGTACTGTTAGCTAATTAATGTAAATCGCTTTGGATAAAAGAGGGTTTCTTGAAGTCACTTCATTGATGGTTGAGGGCAAACATTCATCATACAGTCCTACCAAACCATTGATCAGAATGGTCTGTTGGAGGAACAATATTCTCCCTTGAAGCCCTTCTTAAATGCTTGGTTTCATTCTCCCTCAAGCACAGACTACCTGAACTGGTCCCTTGCCCTGAATGAAAGGGTCCATTATCCCTTCAGTTAATGTTTACGGAAGCTACAGTATGTGCTTGTACTGAAAGGAAAACTGACCCATAAGAGTGGCAGTAATGAAACACTGGGGAAAGTTTAGGTAGTTATTGTTACTTTCTGAACCTAATACCATAAAATTTCTATTGAAATGATTGTGAAGTGCATTATAGTAGGATCTTATGGGGAAGAGGGACTTGGTAACCTTTAGAAAAAGCTCCTAATTGCCATCACTTTTCTCTGTGTAAGCACGTCACTGCCACCCTAGCTGCATCATGCTATGGCCCCTTCGTACATTTCCCTTGCTGTGGCCTTTTAGGTACAGATGCTCTACTTGTTAAGTGTCTCCAAAGATATTAGTAATAAAATAGTTAAATATATAAAGAGATACTTAAGTACTTGCTGGGAAGAATGTGCTCTGCATAAAGAACCATCATTACATCCTTTGTATTCATGAGTTTGCCTAGTCATTAAAGATAGGCAAAAATGCCCGTTTTTCTCCAAGAATGTTTTACTAATAATGTGAATACATACATACAGCACAAACATATGTTAATTCACAAGTAAAGATGCCAAGCAGGTCAAAGTAAACTGTTAAAATACAATGTGCCCTGAAGGGGTTAATGAAGGCTACCAATTAACAAGGGACCAATTAACCAGACAAGTCACAGCTGAGAGGAATAAAGTGGCTTAAATAATCCCCTCACTGAACAAGGGTGTCCAGCTGAGGAGGAACGAGTTGGGGTGGCTTTATAAAGACAGGAAGGTGACAACAGAGAGGGAGATGCAGGGAAGTAGTTTACAGTTGCTCTCTGGGAGAAGGGAGGTGTGTTTGGGGGCTATACAGCCAAAGTAGTCTACAGTTACTTCCTGGGAGGAGGGAGTTTTGGGATTAGCAAACCCAGAGAAAAAGGGGCACCAGATAGGTAGGAAAGACTCAGGGAAAAAGCAGTAAAGTCCTGACTAGAACACACTTTGGCTGCTGATTAGAGGTCCCTGAGCTGGAACCTGGAGTGGAGGATAAGCCCAGTGGCGTAGCCAGGTGGAGAGAAGAAGAGGAATGGGGAAAAAAAGGTGCCACCCACTGCAGCGCTTTTACTGACAGGGCAGCGCTCCGGATCTTTGGCGGCACCTTGGTGGCAGGACCGTCACTTGCTCCAGAGGTCTTCGGCGGCATTTCGGTGATGACACTTCAGTGCTGCCAAAGACCCGGAGCGCCGCCCCGTCAGTAAAAGTGCCGCAGCGGGAGGCACCTCCCCCCCCCACTCCCGGGTGAGTAAAATTAAAAAGGCGCCACTTGTGCTCGGTGGGGGAGAGGCCACTCCCCTGCTCCCCCACCCCAGCTACGCTACTGGATAAGCCTGGATTTCCTTACTTCCTCATTGGCTGGTATCAGCTGGGAAGAGAATGGAAAGACTGCCTGGGCCCGTTTGTAAGAAGAGATTTTGATACCCCAGAAGGGGAGGATGTGTGACTTGGCTGGAGGACTAAGCACAAACACAGAGCATCTTGCCTTGCTGAAAGCCAAGAAGAGAAGGCAGGGTGTATGGCGAGAGGGAGAAAGGAGGCATCAGACCTGGAATCAGCTAATAATCAGAGCGACGAGGAGGAGGCATGTACCAAAAATTGGGCAAATAGGCCTGATATTTTTTGCTTTCCATGTCTATCCTGAGTCCTACTGAAATCTTTCCATTGACTTTAATGGGAGTTGGAGCAGGCCCTAAATCTTTATAATTCTACATGAAACTGACTTTGTCATAGTGTCACAGGGTCTGCTTGCCACTAGTGTGCCTCCTCCAAAGGACATGCACTATATGATCTACATCAACAATGTTCCTTTTCATTATGATTGCTTCACTGTAAGATTATACTCTTCCAGTTTTCACTGCATCCATTTCTGAGGTCCTCTTCATTGGGATTAGTCACTTGGTAAGGAATTAACCTCTTCTATACTAGCAGATCACTCATTTCTGTGGGTTATTATTCAACATTTCTGTTTATAAAAGCAGCTTTCAAGCTATTTCTAAGTTGATGCTACTCATTTAAAATTAGGCTGTGCCTTGTGGCGACACCCAATCCCTGACATTTTGAACCTGCCACTTGACCCACACTTCTTGTTGAGATGAAAGTGGGGCTATTTAGATTGAAGTTCAGGGTCCTCTCTTTTCTAGATGCTTTACCAGCTGGCTCCTTTGGCTTGTGTGCTGCTGTCCCTGACTGAGTCTGTTTCAGGACCCTGTGACCACTATCTGGATGCTGCTGCCTGGTCCCTGTCCATTCTTCTGTATCCCTTCTTCTTTCACTGCCTCTGTATCACCTCTCAATTTTGAATTGCAGGGTTACATAGAATCATAGGGTTGGAAGGGACCTCAGGAGGTCATCTAGTCCAACCCCCTGCTCAAAGCAGGACCAATCCCCAGACAGATTTTTACCCCAGTTCCCTAAATGGCCTCCTCAAGGATTGAACTCACAACCCTGGATTTAGCAGGCCAATGCTCAAACCACCAAGCTACACGGTTCAACTGGTCCTACAGATGTGTGTGAATTGCTACGGTGCACATTTTTGTGGGAGTGTCTTGTTAAAATATGGGCAGTAAATCACTGTTATGGACCCTGAGAGTGTTCTGGGTGTAATTTTTTTTTTAAACATGGTGGTTTGCACAAGAGTCATTTCTACTAAAAATCCCAGGAATGACTTTGGCCTCAGTTAACTGTTTAAAATTGTTTAGTCGAAGACCTGAAACTCATTTTTGCCTAGCTGTATACTTTTCAAGGAAAACTTTTAGTATTTGAGGTTTGCTTTTGATGCAAAGCAAATGTATGAAACCACAAAGAGGAGGTTTATAGGGTTGGCTAATGAAATTCCCACTCCCACCACACATACAATGACATTTGCCTAGAAATAGCAGTGGCAACCAGGTCTCTAGAAGTGAAAGGGTAGTGCATAGTGTAATCAGCCCCTACATAGATTTAGGATTACAAAAATACCCAAAAGCTATATTGATGGGCATTTTAAAATCCCATACATTAGACAGAAAATATAGTTCACCCCATGATGTACTTCAGTTATGATGGAGTTCAGTACACAATCAGTTTGTGCATGTGATGATGTGATTTATAGAGTGAAAGGTTATACTATGAGTTCCCTTACTTTTCTTGGTAAAAGTTACATTAATATTAAAGAAAAAAGAAGAAATACAGAAAAAATATATCACTTGATTAATTGTAATGGCCAGCTGTTATACTTCCATTGAGATTGTAAGAGCCTCTGCCTAAGGTGCATTTAAGAGTGCCAAACCTCACAGCAACTCAGCTCATCCTAAAAAGCTCCACGGCCTGGAGTGAAAGCTGCAATTTAAAAATCTCCCAGAGACCCATTATTTGCAAATCATTGACACAACAAATGGTAACAACTCTGGTTATCCCCATCAATGCATACTTAGGGAGCTTTTCATCCGCAGAGGCTTGTATGCTCAATCATTTCACCTACTAACAATCCTTATAAAATTTTGGATAAAGAGGAGTTCCTATACATGTGCAGGGGCTCTTAAATTTTTTTAAAGCTTTTCCATATAATCCAAAGTTAATGTCAATCCGACTTGTGCTAGAAACATTTTTATTATAGGAAACAAAGTTGGCATTTAACAAATCTAAGAATTTTAAAGCTCAGAAATCCAAGTTGCCCCATCACTCTTAAATCTTTTGTATAATTTAAAAAGTAGCTTAACACAATTTTTCTTTGAAAGAAAAGTGGGAGAGGGGGAAAAAAGCTTGAGTGATTTAGATGTTTTCTACCAAACTTCACCCCCAAGGAATTTTCCTAGTTGAGTTGTAAGCCCTTAATTTAAGAGATTGACTAGATAAACACAGGCACAAGCTATACTACAATGGTGCTGGTGGGCCCTGCTGCAGTATTATTCCACAGTTAAGGTTGCACAAATGGGCTTTACAATCTCCTATATAATTTAATTAAAAAAAAAAGCAAGCCATTAGGAATGGAGAGACTGAACATCACCTGATTAGTTGGCCATTGCTGACATTCATTCTCAATGCCTGGGATGGGGAAGTGGCCAGTGGGAGCAGGAACATCCAATGATTCTCCTCACCTGGAGATGGAAAGCAACAGCTAGGAGTGCTGACGGGGAGCCTCTGAGTTTTGGGAGAAAATCCATCATTACTGGGGGAAGACGGAGCAGAGAATAATGGAGTGGCAGCCAATGACAATGCAGGAATACAGCCACTGAAATAAGAAGGGAGTGGTGAACCATCCATATTTTGGATGTGGAGGGCAAGCATTAAGTGAGAGCATGGAATATGTGGAAAATGCAATGTTTCAGTCGGAATAATAATGATATTTTGAACTTTACAGCTTCAAAACATTTTGCAAATATTACATTAATTTACTCTCATAACACCCCTGTGATGTATTAGCCCCATTTTACAGTTGGAAAGAAAGTAAGATTTGCTGAAGGCCACACATGAATACACCACCAGACTTGGTATTGGAATTGATCAATCCCTGATTCCCAGTCCCACACTTTATCTGCTAGCTAGAACATGCTTTGGAGCATCTTCAGACACCAACTTGCCAACCTCATGAGGAGAGCTTTAAACTAGATTTGAAGGAGCAGGTGACAAAACCCCACTGGTAAATATATTTTTAAAAAGTGACCTTGACAGAGGTGTGGAAGTTGTGGATAGAAATGGAAAACTACGATAGGGTTACAGAAACAATACGGCATACATTGGAGAAATCTGCTCAACATCTGAGATGTCTATATTCCTATGGATGCAGAACAGATTGAAAAAACAAACTTGGTTATCAGTGGTTTTCTGTCAAACTGGGAGAATGTATCTAAAAGGACCCCATAGAAGTCTGTTCTGGGTTCAGTACTCGTCAATAGTTTCATTAATGACTTGGATAATGGAGAACATGCTTACAAAATGTGTAGATGACACCAATCTGCAAATACTTTGGAGGACAGACTTAGAATTCAAAATGACCTTGACAGATCAGAGAATTGGTCTGGCAGGGGATTTGACTAGATAACCTCTTGAGGTCCCTCTTCCAGCCCTACATTTCTATGATTCTATGTTCTCTCTCTGAAAAGGTGGGGGGTTTAAGCAATATTAGGAAGCCATCTAACATTTTGGATGGGTAGAGAAAGCAGCAGTTCAGAACCAAAAGGGAATGCAGTGGAATCCAAAAAGTGTTTTTCTTTCTAAGCAATAGCACATGGTATTACTATAGTGCAGTTGGCTTTTGAAACCACCATTTGTCTACTGTAGTCAAATAGCTGCATTATGAGCAGCCAGCAAAAAAGGGGGTATACCGTGTTTATTGTATCCAGTTGCTCTTTATACTCATAAGCTTTCTTTGTGTTTTTTTTTATTAAATGTGTGAATGCCTATTTTTTCTAGCTTTTCAAAAGCCTCATTTATAAGCCAGCTTTTAAACTTATGGGTAGATTTAGCTCTAATAAAATATAAATTGTTGGTATATTATTGGTTTTTAAATTTGCAGGTAGAATTTAGGAAGTAAACTTGAAAATGTAAGACATTTTCCAGACTATAGACCTGTTCCTCTCAATTCCACAGTAGAGAATGTCCCTCCTTATGGAAATTGTATCATAACCTCTGACCCAAATGATGAAGAATTAAATCACATTGCATCTTTTTTCTTAATTTTAAAACCATTTTTTTCTTCTCTAAATCTGAAAAGTGAATTTAGTGTTTGAGGAAGGTACCTCATTGACAGAATAAATGTTCCTAGCCAGAGATCAACTATGAAAAGAGAATCAGAAGTGCAGACTTTCTTAACCCACTCCACAGTCCTTCCCAACTCCCTTCTACTAGGACCACTCAGCGTGAGTGTTCATTTCCCTGTCTTTTCCATCCTTGACCTCTTTGTCATGACTGCCAGCTGCAGACGCCTATTCAGCAGGGACTAGAAGACTGATATCACCACCACATTTCACAAAATACTTACGAAATGGTAATGGCGTTCAGTCATTATCAACTTGGGCAGAATCTGAACCAGTGACCTAGAGGTGAAAAGACTTTGTATTTTATTAGGAATCCCTTCAGTCATTCACCCACACCATTGTAACCTTTTAATTTTCCTACTGTAACTACAAATGTTTTTTTCTATACCTATCAACACCTTTTTTGGTCTTGTCAATCGCACCTTATCTTCTTGTAAATACTCTTTCTACTGGGTGTGTTGGAGAAACTGGTAAATAATAACACAGGAACAATAGGTTTGTTGTTCAGGTTCAGTGGCCACCCAATACAGTAATTTCTGCATGAGGGAAACTGGCTCTCTTCCCTTACTCTTAGTAACGTCCCATATCAGAAGTCCATTCTGGCTATTCCAAGCAAGTCTGAGAATGGAGTAGAAAACATGGAAATAAACCAAGTACATGACAAATGTACAAAGCAATAGAAACAGGAAACTCTTCCAGAACCAAAATAGTCTAGCCACAGCCAAACAAACAGTTTCTCTCTCACAGACACACACACCAGCAGCATTCTAGGAGGTGCCGGTTCAGAAAAATGCAGGACTAATTCAAACTAAACCATGCAGCTTTCCATCTCTTTTCACTCTCTTGGAATTGTGCAAGAGAATAAGAGAAGGCTCATAAATATCTTTAAAAGCCCAGCATGATCCACTTTTGCTGCACAAAAACACATTTTGTCACCATAAAACACTTACCATGTTTTTCCCCTCAGGCTGAAATAAGAGTATTTACTTTTAAAATAAACAATGCAAAGACTCTTTTCTTTTTGATGACCTGTATGGAGCTTTGTCTTATAATAAATTGATTTTTTTTAGCTGAAGTATTATTTTGTATCTAATGGCTTTTACGCAATATATTTAACGTTTGTGCTATGATGGAGAAGTAGAGTAAATATTAATGATGCAGATTTGTTTTGAGTGAATGAAGACAGATATTTATGACATAGTATTTCAATCACTCACTCATTCTTAGTTGCAACTTGCAGGTAAATATTTCTGATGGGTGAGGCCAAAATGAAAAGGAAGGCAGGATGATAATTTACAGCGAGGCTAAATCCAAAGAATTAATGAGCTGAATGAGACTGAATTTTGTGATTCTCATTCTCCAGAAATTCAAACAAGCCAATATGGCTAGAAGTTCAATACAGGAAGAAGAAGGCGAGGAGAATGGGCTACTGGAATATATCCAGAACTCCCAAAAATAATCCCTATCCTATACCCTACTTTGTTCAAGAAAAGGTTGCAGCAGTGTCGGATTTTATGTTCTAAAATAAATTATGGTTCAAGCTTTATACTGGGAGGTACTTACCGTACACTGAAGTTTGATGTTTTGTGTAGCGCAATACAATGTAGGTCATGTGAACTCTTCACCTCTTTTCCTTCCCTCTCTATCACTGTTGATATCTGAACTATTTTTCCTGGCCATCAGTCTCATAACCTTAGTGACTTCATGTTCTCTCCTTCTTTTCACATATTTGACACCATTGACAGGCCCTTTCAGCTCTCCATCTCCAGAATACATCTGTTCTTCCCAATTCCCACAATAGAAACCCATCTATGCCCTGATTATTTTTCCTATTCTTTGGCTTCCTGGACTCAACTCTAATGTTCCCTATCTGCACTTGTTCAAAATAAAGTGCCATTTATTTTACCCACCATCTGAACACATTCAACCTCTCTGCATAGCTTTTAACTGGTTTCTAGGTGGTCCTCAGGATCAAATTGCCTGGTGGGTCCGTCCACCAGCTTGGGAGACAAAATAGCCAGCAACATCCAACTCTGTTTTAGCCTTCGAGGCAAGCTCTTTTATTCTTCTCTTACACAAATGCAAAAAATATCAAAAAGGAACAGAGATGATAGTCCTGATCTGATACTCCAGATTCCTCTATTTCTGCCCCTCTAGCTCAAGGATCATGACTCTTCCTTAGCCTCAGGAGGACCACAAGGCAAGTGGGCTAGCCAGCCACTTCTACCACCACTGCTCAGGGAAGTGTCTGTCTCTCCTGACACCCCTTCTCCCCATCCTTTACAGAGCTGGGCCTTTATTTATATCTTCAAGTTGGGAATCAGGGCCACTAATTAACTGGACTAACTGGTTCGCAACACCTGCCTTCTTTGCTTCTTCTTAGGCCAGGGCTTGCTGTTCCTTAGCTCTGCAGGCCCTTAAAGGGGCAGACTGTCCTGCTACACTGCCCCATGTCTGTCTCTCAATTTTTTTTCTACACTTTTCCACATGTCTGAAACCTTCTCCCTGACCCATCGACCATGCGTCCATCCTCTTTTTAAGTCCTTACTTTAAATCCCACTTCTTCCAAAAGGCCCTTCCTCATAGTATCCATCTTAGCCAAGTGCTAAACAAATAGACAAATTAATATTTTTTAAATAAGTAAAAAGATCAAACCACTTATAAACATGCACTACACAATCAAATGACTTCAGTCCCTTCAGACACCCTTCCTGAGTTTGTATGTTGTCTTTCTAGATTGTAAAGCCTTTCAAGACATGGATCTTGTATTCATATATGGCTCTAGCACATTGTTGGCATTAAATACATAAAAATAAAGCATTGTTAAAGTTGGTGCTATACAAGGAAAGGATCAGGTTGTTCATAACAGTATGTTGCTAGGCTGACCCATGAGTGGGAGTAATGGCTAACCACCTTTGGAATATTATTCCCATATGAAGGGAGTGGGGATCTGAATACCTCCAAATGGCATAAGCTATTCCAGATATTAAAGGTCAATACATCCAACTATTACAGAAAGGAGCATATCTTACCCTATTGATCTAGATACTTACGTGGCCTCGAGCACTATGGTAACTGAACGTCACTCAAACAGTGATAAATCCATCCTCACAACTCTCCTGCAAAGTAGGAAATTATGCCCATTGTACAGATGGGGGAACTCAAGCACAGAAAGGTTAAGATTAGGCAAGAGGTCTGTGGCAGAGCCAAGAACTGACACCAGATCTCCTGAGTCTCTGTCCAGTAACTTATTCACAAGACCTATTGATAGATTGGCGTAAGTTAGTTTCTTACTGTAGCAGCTATATTCAGAAGAGTGCAGAGAAGATCCAGGTTTGCATCATGAACAGTGTGTGTTATGCCATGAAGCATCAGGAATTTGGACTATCATGGAAGGGACTTAATCATTATTGGAGGAGGGAACAAAGATGTGCACAAATGTTTGCAGAAATAGTGAAAAAAAAGTGCATTTTTAACTTTTCACCAGTGCTGCTGCTTCTGAACATTTTAAAAAACACTCTTCACTACTTGTTCTAAGCAGAATATGCCTTCTGGCCTCCGAATGAAGACTATATACAGCCTCCTCTTGGAGATGAAAGTCTTTCTCCACCCTCTTTCTACCAATCTTGTTAGATAGGTCTCTGACCTTTGGGTGAGCTACTGAGTTGTCCCTTGGTATCCTTCCAGATGGTAATCTGCCAGATATGATAGCACTGCATAGTGTACAGCAGACAAGCATTCCTGGTGGAGACAGATGCACCCTGGGAAGCAGGAGTGATGATCTGGATGGTAATGATCCTGCAAACTTCCTTCACCACCCCAATGCTCCCAGACAAAGAATTTCCATCGCCATTCAACTGCCATATGTCCTTGTTTGTGACTAAGAGACAGAAGACACCCTGACACTGAGGTCAGCGTTAATGTGTCACAGATAAATATCTGTGCCAGCAATTAGAGAAGCACGAGCACCAAGACTTGCACTTGCAAATTCAACTGCAGGCCAAAAATGCAAGCAATGCTGAGACAAAGACAAGGCATCTAGTTCTAAAATGTTCAGAAATGGCCTCTCAATTTGTATTTGCATTTTTACATGTGCAATTAGTACCTGAATATACTCACTGAATAGATTACATTCTTTGGAGACATGGAGATCCCTTTAAAAAGCCAGATTTTATTTTTAAACAGAGTAGCACTTTAATCTATTACTTTCATAATGTGCCATGACTTTGGAAGTGTCATGGACCAGGAGACAAAGAGCAGGCCTTCGTGGGATCTTGCTGAAACTGCAAGATACTGGCACTTTGGATTTGCTTCTCTAAGGAGCGAATCACTGCAGCGACACTTAAACTGGGGGTCAGAGGAAGGGACTTGTAACTGTGGCCACAAAGTTTTGCTCTTCAGAAGAATTGCTTTAAAATGGGAGCCATAAGCAGGTGTACTATGATTTTATGGCTCCTGTGATGTGCTGTCTTGCGAGAGCTTTGTGCTTGTCACACTGTTCTATTTTATAAACTGAGCCTTGGTCATATGTGTAATGCATCCTATACAATGGTGATGATACCACTATATTTTATTAAAATAAACTATTTTAAAGTGAAGACAATGTACCCATTTTGTCCTGCTGACTGTCTTATAGGATGGATTGGTTGTATACTTCAGCCAGGGAGAGAATAATCTATCTGTAAAACTGAGATGTTTTAAAGAATTACTGTACTTTTATAAATAAGCAGCTTTCAAGCAGATTAATTGTATAATTTATTTTTTATCTAACTGGACACAAATAGCATATACGTATCACGAGAATGCTGTATCAGTAGCATGTTTCTATCTATGTTAACTTATGTGAGATCATATCTAGACTCATAAAAACGAAATGTGGTATATAAACACAGCCAGATATTATATTATAACATTATCACTAAACACTAGAAAACTCTGAAAGGCATGACCTCAAACATTAGAAAATATGTGTTGACCATTTTCTTTCCTCTAGTTCCAGTTATCTCATTAATATTTGTTTTCATGCTACAGAGAATATGCTTTAGAACATCTGTTTGCTGATCTGGGTTTCACTGAATCACAATTGGCCACTAATAGCTGCAACAAAGAAAATGATGAGAAGATTGTTTCTAAAGCACAAATGTTTGCTGCTGTTGTTTTCCAGCAGCGAATATGCTTTTGGAAAAAAGAAATAAACATTAAGGAGGAAAGCACTGTGGTCTCCCCGCTGTCTGGATCACATTCTGTGAATGGGAGCATCGTTTTGTTACTGCGTAGCTAAACAACTGCTTAAGTGATCGATACAGACCATTATCTTAAATCATAGCATGAATTCCCAATATCATACATAAAATCAATAAAACACACAAAGAATAGGACTGAAAATTTCCACTAAACATAGCCTGCTGCTTTTGAAAATAATATTTAGTAGGTTGGATTTTTTTTTGTTTTACTAATTATGAGCTCAGTGGCAGTTTATTCTGCAGTAAATCTGCTGGTGTGAGATTAAACCTGTTATTGAACAGAGTTTTGAATCTACTGCAAGGCACTCATCACTGCTGGAGAGTGAACATTGCTGTTATCTCATTTAAAAGTTGGCCAGCAAAGCAGCCCATTTGTTTAAAATGCAATTAAGCTGGTGTCTTGAAGAGAAATTAGCAAGGAGTGCTTCATTCTGAAGGCATAAGAGGTCTGTTTATAGACACATTAATCCTGTGATTTGGGACATCATTGCGATTTGGGACTGTGTTCCGAAAGGATGTATGCTGCACACAAGCACAAAAGAGGAAAGCTATTCAGCGCAATGGATCAGCTCTGTTTCATGCATTCAGGATTATCTTCACTATTTCATACTCATTATGTGTGCTAATTATAGAAATAAAAAGTTTAATGAAGATCATTGCTACTGTCTTGAATAAAAACATTGTGCACATTGACCACTAATCCATATACATTAATGGGTAGGAGAGCAAGATGATGAACACACGGTTGTAATTTATGGGGAGATTATTCCAATCAAATTAATTCAAAGTAAATATTCCAGAGCTAATTATTTTATTTAGATTTCTAAAATAGGCTTATCAATACTCTTAGTACATGCAAAAATAATAATCAAATTGTAATGAGGTTGCTTTCTCTTTAAAATGGCATAAGCAGCTATCCACAGGCAAAAATCAGCTCAGGAAAACAGGAAGTAGGGGTTCTTTTCAACTGCACCCCTTCAGGCAGCAAAGTGGGTTATATACAGACTCAGTAGATTCAAAATGGCCAGTCCCTGGAGTTACACCAGGGATGAATGTGGGCTCTGAGTCCCATGGTTGAGGTTCAGGCCTTATGACTCCTCAACACCCTCCAAACATTTGTGCTGCAGCAGAAAAAAAATTATGCATTCTCCCTTACAGTTACAACCAAGCAGGAGTGATCAGGGAACAGAAAGCCAACATCCCAAGTATGAAGTAGGGAGAGAGAAAATACCAGTTTCTTTCTGTCCTGTACAGAGTGACCAAGTCCCACTTTGAAGAATGAGTAAACAAACACACATATTTTCAAATACCCATGTACCATGGTGCGCACAGATTTTTGCATGCAACCCATTGAGGTCTATGAAGCCAGCCAGGGTTTGTGCCCACACACTCTTGATATTTGTGCTTATATAGCATATAATATAGAATCCCATGGGACAAATTGGCAAATGATGCAGCATGCCATGTTTGCAACTCCCCAATCTTAGGGCTGGCCAGGGACATCTTTGGCCACTCCTTGAAGTCAGAGCAGCTACAGAACTGTTCTAGTGTGTGGTTGCCCTTGGCCCCAGGAGCCATTTCAACAGCTGGGACTCACCAGATCATTACAGCTCTTTAGCCGATCACCTTTTTTCCCACCATGTCCCTGAAAACAGTAGTTGGGGGTATGGAGGAGTGTTAACGTACAACTGGCTCTGCCAGCTCTAGGTTACATAGGCATTCTCATATGAAAGGAGATTCCTCATCTGGCCAGGTATACATCTGCTTTGTGCTATGGAGCAGTGCAGGCAGAGTTAACAGGAAGCAGGATCTGGCTCTTGCTGAGTGTTTATTCCTTAAATTGTTGTTGTTCCATAAGGTCCTAACAAAGTTTTGTCAACACTTTCACTGAGGCAGTAGGCGTGGGAAGCAGGTAGAAGAGTACAGTTCACATGTGCTGTTGCTCTATGGGCTGGTGATAATTTTTCCCAAAGCCAGATTATAACAGCGCAGTAGTGCATTGATATCATTGGGTTTATTTTTGCAATGGAAAGTACAAAAATTGTGCAATTAAACTAAATTCATACGATTAACTCTTTATTTTTTCCTTCACAATTTTACACTGGTTTTGGTCACAGAGCTTGAAACCAGGTATTCTAACATCTAAAGTGTGTCAGGAGCTTACAACACCTGCAAACTTCATTGTGGACTGCTCTGCTAGGAAGATGGAGATTTTAAATACTATTTAAAAAATTAAAACAATAGGATATTTAGACTTTAAAAAAATAATTATGGTATTTAAAATAAAAATTAGTCCTTGCTGCTGAGAAAGATTTTAAAAACAATTTTATTTTAAAAATAATCTTAGCTCTCCTATGATTTTTTGGACCCTAAAACTTCAGGGCCAGATTAAACTGATACTTTTAATTTCAGCATTGCTGTCTTTGAACTAAATGAGGATGGTGCTGACGACATCTTCAGTAGAGAAAGAATAAACACTCTTTAAAGAACCAGACTTTAATTCTCCTTGCTTCCTTTCTGTCAGTATAAACTAATGCCTAGTTTTCAAAACCCCAGGTTTGTCTGTACTGAGAGGAACACCCATAGGTATACTTCAAAGATTTCAAAAGTTAGGAGAGTCTGTGGAGAAGGCTGTGGCAGATCCTCCCTACGCAGCATCCATGGATGCAAGTCTCAGTGCAGAGAGACCAGAGATTTAAGGAAGAAACTAGTTTGAAATGGAATTGAAGCCTAGTTTCTGAGACAACTGTTTTTTCAGCCGCAGCTACATTTAGTTCAAAAGACAAAATAGGCTATAGCTGCGACTCAAATTGATAATGGTACTTTCAAATGACACCAGAGGTTTTATATCTCCAATTCTTTCTATTCATTTTAATGAATAAATAAGTAATAACACTACCAAAGGGGGAAAAATGACTTTTTTCTCTGCTACTGTTTCCTTGGATGTATTGATTCAGGGAGTCTTAGCTGGCTAACAAGTTCCAATCATATTAGTACAGGCTGGAACCTTCATTAGCCAATAAGATCGCTTCCTTTTTGTATCCCATAACACATTGCGTCTATTGAATTCTCTAACCTTTCATTTTGGACAATATTAATGTAATCGTGCTTGTAACAGTTTACAGAAGATGTCTTGCCAGCAAACTGTTACATACAGTGATATGGTTCCCATTTCTGGCTTGCCTCTCACACAGCCAACAGAAAAGGGAGTTTGAAGTTAAGCTAATTTCTTTTTAATTATCTTTTCTTTCTTTATAATTATCTTTTGATCACAGATAAGTGGAACAAATGACAAGTGTTTTTTCATTATCTGAAGAACCTGATGGTGTCTGCGTGTCTAGTATAACGCTGGTAATGCTTACTATTTCTACAAGATGTGCTGACAAGATTTTGCAGGAAAGTATATATTTTATGTTTGGATAAAGTAACTTTTAAATAAAAACAATTACAAAATAAATTATATTTGTAGAACGCCTGGTACATTTTTTGATTAGAGGCAAATCAGCCAACAGGACCCTCAAGTCCTTTCTTCCTTCCCACCACAAACAACCACAACAGGTGAACACAAACAGTTCATTCTTCAAAAGTAAACCCCAGAAAGCAATGATGTTATTGCAATGATAACATTATAGAAATTAGATATGGATAAAACTATAAGGTCTTCTAACTCCTCCCCCAGCCAGTGTAGGATAATTCCCTATAGCACATTTTCTAGTGTTTTGTCCGTTCTTGTTTCTAATGTGCCAAGCAATTTGGCTTCCACTTTTACCTCTGGGAGATTACTCCACAATCTAATAGATCTCACTGACAGGAATTTTTTTATGTTGCCAAGTCATTCCCATGAGTGCCATTTTTAGATGAGGGAGGGGAACCCAATTCCGGCAAATGTACAATTGTTCCTATGGTATTTCAGTTAGTGGGTGCAGGTAGCCAAACACCATCTGGTACCCAGCTGGTACAGCATATTTAGAGATGCCTAAAATCCTTCCAGCCCTCCCTGGCTCATCTTTGCTTTTGGAATCAACTTCTTAATCATTTTTAATCACTGTATTGTTTTGCTATCTGGAAAAATTCCTTTGTATGTATACAATTATTTGAAGGAAGAATTTAATTATAGTTCAGAACCTATTATTATGAACAAAGCAGTGAAGCAGGGCTTTTTTCCTCTTCACTTCAGTTTAATTATCTTTAATAAGTTTTAATTGTATATCTTTTTGAGTTTACAGCATGCAAACTGTCTCATGAGATGAACAAATCTTTAAAAGCAGGGCAAGTATAGTGGCCACATTTACGAGCAAAAATAGATTTCTTACTCAGAATACCAGAATAATGAAAAAGAATGTCTATTGTTGCAGTTTTTAAGAGTTTAACTTTAAAGTATTCAAAAGGTATATTTAGAAGATGTGGCTTTCTATAACAATTTATTTTAGGCTACAAATGCTTTTAGCTATATTGAGCCTCATGGAAAAAGTGAACAAGTTAGATAATGTGACTTTTTAAAGCAGACAAGATGGATGATTGCCCTATTAAAAGTCTAGATATCATGGTTCTTACTAAGGCACAACCCCACTGAATTTTTTTCAAAAGATTCAATATAACTAGAAATTTATTTAGTCTGCAGTATATTGTAGCAACTACGAATATCTACCTGTTCTCAATGGGTTTAATTCAAGGCCACCGAAATCAATAAGAGTCTTTCCACTGATATCAGTGTATTTTGGATTAGACCCAATACGCCGTTAAATACTTTAAAGGACCACTAGTAAACACTGCAGTGAAAGACATGGAAGAGTGGGGTCTGGTTCCACTCACGCATGCCAGTGTAAATTTCCAGTGAAATCAAGTATGTTATATATGGCTCCCCACATTTGCCATGGAAGTCAATGGGAATTTTGCCTGAAAAAGGGCCATAGGAGAGTGGAGACATGATTTCAGCACTTCCTTAGGGAGTGCAAGCAGGAAGGCACACAGCAGAGTCCTCTAGAGTGGAAACTTTTAGCACTATGTTCCACGGCACATAGGAAAGCAAACCCAACCTCCACTGTTTAGTAAGTAACATTGGAAAGTATAGAAGTAAAATGGAGAGGCGAAAATAGAGACCAAGCACTAATAAACAAACAACTACTTTTTGCTAAGAAAAGCTGCACAGGTAAGAAATGGAACCACCAGAGGAAGACAAAGAGCAAAGTTTTTAAGAGCACATACTTTTTTCTGATGATGATGAATAAAAAAATAATAATGCTCATGAGAAAGTAAACAACTATCCACATTCATTATTTCAGTACAACACAGTTTTATCGAAGATAGTACCAGCTAAAAAATTTGGATCCAGATCTGGATTTTGAAAGCCACCAAATCTGTTAGGTTTTGTTGGGTTTATTATAAGCAAGAAGGTAATTTGTGAAATGCAAATTTTGAATATGCCCAAAACTCAGGGCATTCAGAACTGGTTTATATTATATCCAAAAAAACCTACAGTAAGAGAATGTTAAGGTTGCAAAAAATGGGAAGTGCTACAATTAAGGCTGTCTGTACAATCTTAATCCAAATGCACTGTGTGTAAGCATGATACAACTACCTTAACCACAAGACCATCCCTTTTCTTCCAGCAATCCCCTGCCATATTCACTACACACTTTCCAACCAGCTTCTCCAGAACCCCTTAATCAGGTCCCGCACCTCCTAATTTTCTTACACCCCATCCAAGGTCCCACAAAGCTGCAAGATGTCCTTGTCAACCTCCTCCTGGTGTTGGCTAAGATGGCCACCCATTACACCAGAAGAAGAAAGCTGGATGGGGTGATGTTCTGTAACTGTGTGGCCTATTTCTGGTCCCTACTGCAGTCACATCTCTGGGCAGTGTCCCCTGACTCTTTAGATACCTTTGAGGAGCAGTGGGTGCTGTTGGAAGTTCTCAGCTTGGTGTCCCCTTCTGAATCCCCCATTTTCACCCTATGACTTTCACTTCTGTTCCTGCTTTTTCATTTATTGCCCCTAGTATTCACTTGGGGCCTGAGTTAACTGGCCTTTCCCCATGGCTAAGGGGGAAGGCCTTTAGCTACAGGCAAGCTTAGGCCTGCCATCTTGCAGCAACTGCAATAGGTACACACTTTCCAACTGGCTTCTCCAGAGCCTCTTACTGAGGTTCTGGCTGCACTTCTCCCCACACCTCCTCATTTATGCACACTCCATCCATGACTTCCTCATCAACCTCTCCTGGCACTGGCTAAGATGGCCATCCAACAGTCTAGAAAGAGGAAGCTGGATGGTGGGGGAGTGCTCGGCAACTGTGGGGATTATTTCTGTCCCCTTGTTTGTTCATGTCTCCAACAGAGTTCTCTAGGCAGCATCCACTGACTCCGCAGATGCCTTTGAGGTCCTGTGGGATGGTGGTCCCTGCCCACGCCTCACCTCTGACCCTCCAGAACTCAGCATTAGGCCCCTGCCACACGAGACCCTCCCCCAGACCCCAGGCACCTCCACCATGCCACCTGAGTCAACTGAATGACATTCAGCTGGTCCACTTCTGAACTGCATCCAGAGAACATCTGTATGCACTTGTGCTTCATACCATCCCACCCCAACATCAAGTAGCAGGACCTGTTGCCACCTGAGGAGGGTGAGGAATCCCAGTTGACCGGTCTGTACCTGGTTATATGGCCCACTGGGATATTAGTTGGCAGTTCCTCCATGGACTCATGAGCATGGGCATGTACCTGGCCCAGTTCACAAACTCCCCTGACACCTGCCCCTTTTGTGGTGAGAGGGCAACCCTGGCGCAAGCCTATGTAGGGTGCGTCAAGTTGCAGCCCCTCTTCCAGCTTCTCCAGAGCCTCTTACTGATGTTCTAGCTAAACTTTTCAGCACATCTTCTAATCTATGCACACACCATCTGTGGCAAAGTCCTGGGACCTCCTTGTCAACCTCCTCCTGCACTGGCCATCCATCACTCCAGGAGGAGGTTCTCTGCGACGATGGGACCTATTTCTGTTCCCTTGTTCAATCATGGTTCTGGGCAGAGTTCCGCTGGGCAGTGTCCACTTAGATGACTTTAAGTAGCAGTGAGTGCTATCAGGGGTTCTCTGCTCGGTGTCCCCCTCTAGATCCCTGATTTTTAACCTTTGACCTCACTCCAGCTCCTATTTTCTCCTTTGTTGTCCCACATACTCACTTGTGGACTTGGCCTGGTGATTCTTCCCTCTTAGTTCAGGGGGTGGGCCTTAAGTTTTGGGTGGGCCTAGACCCACAAGTCCCAGTACCTGCAATTGTTTTTAAACACACTTTCCAACATCTACAATAAACAAGGCAGGAGTCCTACACACAACAGCCTCATTCACTACACAACACTGCTTTACTCCCAGAGCAGGCCCATCGTCCACTGAATCATGCAGGGGTGCTGTGGAAAAAACAGCATGTAATTAAAGACTGTATCATATTCCATTCCATACAAGGGGGCTGGATTAAGGTTCTACAAGCAACCCTAATTCTGGCATTTCCTAACTTTTGACTACTTGACATTGCAACCTTAACCCTCTTTTAATATATATTTTTTTAATGTAATTCCTTAAAAAAAAATCAAACTTAAGAAAAAACAAATTCCATCATGTGAAGTCATACTGATACCACATGGGTCATCAGTAGGGTCTGAACCTTTCAATCCACAGATCTCTATCACTTGAGTTTACAGAGTAACAGTAGCAGTAGTAGGCTATTATCCTCTATGTGGACCAGTGACTGGAGAGGGAAGAAACAAACACTTTGCTTGTGAGTTTACCAATGATTTGCTGACAGCAGAGGCATGCTGAGACACAACAATCTTGGGTTCAATTCCAGGTTCTGGACAGGAGTATGCTCTAATGGTTGTAATTCCTTCTCCACCCTTGTCTCCCACAGCCTGCCTCTTTTGTCCTCTGCTACTACCTCCATCTCATGACCCTGGTTACCTTTCTTCCTATTCCTACAGTTCCTCCTGGCTCCTGCTTGTCTCCTCCATCTGCTCTCAATTCTGGTGCCACATGCCAAAATGGGAGACATATGCATGCCTGGCAGCCAGGAGGAGCAATTGCAGGAAAAATCCTACTCAGCTCCTGCAGCCATGGAGTGTGCTCAGAGTGCAGATAGCATGGAGGAACCATGAGGGTTTGGAGAATTCTCATAGCAGACAGAATCTTTAGAGATTTAGCTGCCAAACTAAAAAGTCTCTACTGAGCATGTGCAAACAGAGATTATTACAGCAGCCAAATCTTAGAGGATTTTCATGGGGATAGCGAAAGGCTGTTCTGTAACACCCCCCTCAAGTGCCCGTTCCAAAGAATGGAGGCACTAGTTTTTTTAATGAAGTCAGCTCAAGATTTTTTTAGAATGGTCCAAAAAAAAAAATTATGTTTCCCTCACCTCAGTCTCAGAAATGGCTGAACTGTTTTAGTTGTAACTTTCAAAAAAAAAAAAAAAAAATCAGCCTGAGGCAGACAGCAGATATGAAACATTTCAGGCCAAACAGTTAACGTTTGGCAAAGCAATCAAAACCAGGTTCTTATATCAGAAATTATTAGGCAACCTTAACTATAGAAAGTGCTACCAGTGCTGCTTATAATAACAGTGAAAGAGAAGGGGACAGACAAACAGGGCAAAGGAGAGAATGAATAGCTGACAGACAAAGGAAAACACTTCCTTCCACACAGGCATGCAGCAAGGAATCTTAACTGCAGCTGCACTCATCACAATGGGAAAAAAGAAAGAGTCAACCCCATCCATGTGGAACTGCAAATCAAATAGCAGCAACAAGGCCCACAGACAGCTGCCACTTTAAGTGTTGTCATGAGACAGCTGTCCTCTCTCACCCAACGTATATTATAGTTGAAAAAATTAGTCATATTGGTAACAGAAGTTAGCAATAAAACAAAATTAGTTAAAGTTGCCTATCATTTTCATAGGCAGGCAAAACATACAGTACCTGATGGTCTAATGGATATGTGACAGATGATTCCTCAACCGATTTCATCTCCTCATTCATTTCTATTACAAACTACAGACCTTGTCACTCCACAGCATTTTCTGCCAAGCGCAACAGCAGTCAAACGAAGGAAATTCTTGTTCCACCCTCCTGGATGGAGGGAAGGCATCAAGACACTGAAATACCACAGTGGTGAGGGTAGCGTGAATACATGCTTAGATCGATAAGACTGCAGTGGTTACAAGATGTCAAAGGAGGGGGATAAGGAGTTTGGGAAATCAGAATGAAGAATGCTTAGGATTAAGAAGCAGATCCCGATCCCTTTACAATCTTGTCAATTCTTGCCTGTTTTCTCGTACATCACCACTATCATCAGACCTTCTGTCCTAGAGACAGGCCCAAAATAGAATCCCAGATCTTCATATTGTTGAATTTGGGAAATGTCAGATATGGATTTGAATTTTATATCTCAGCCCTGTCTCTAACTCTATCTCCACTGAAGCTTTCCCCTTTTCACTCTCATCACTCTCAACAGTTGTTCCTAACAGCCATATAGTCTCCCTCACTCTGCATATGCTCTTCATTGTGAATGTGTACATCCCTGTAGAGCTGGTGGCTGGGATAGAGACTGCCTGAGAAATGAAGCTACCTCCTACAGTGTGATGCACAAGTTTCAGTTTCTCTGGGAGTTTTTTTCCACAAAACTATCGCTGATTTTCATTTTTAAAAAAACATTTGTGCAAATAAACAAGCCTGGCAATAAGCTAACTTTCATTTTCTCTCATTAAAACTTTACATATGAAACTGTTCATAGAGATCTATTCAATCCAGTCCATTTCAAAGATGAATGTATACAAAAAACTCATTGAAGTTCCACTTCTACACCTTGACCATATCCTTTTTTGAGTAATAAACCTGTCCAAACAAAATTTATACCTTGCAAAACCTTCACCCCCAACCTCCAATGTCCGTAACTATATATTAACCACTATACTCAAAAAAATCTTAGATGCAGACAATGGCTTTGGTAGGGTAACACAGTGCTATCTATCCATGGTCCTTGAGAAATTTTATTTACAGTGGAAGAGACTTATACTAAACAACTCCATACATTATACTAGTTGCCGTAGGCAGCAGGTTTACTAATGGATTGCTTCCTGACCCATTTACACTTAACATGGAGACCAGCCAGGGATTTCTACACTTTCTACTCACAGTTAGTTTTGGAACCCCCGGTGTGTGATTCAGAAGAAATGCTCACTGTATCATTCTCTGTGGTCAAAAACAAAAGCTAGTGTTTTACTTACAGGGCAGCATTTGAGACACTATCCAGTAGCTAAAGATCTCTTAATCCTCCCATTACAAACACCTATTTTAGGGTGTTTATTATTTGGTCATAAAGATTTACTCTGGACCACACTGTCATTCAAGCCAAAACCTCAGCACATATATCATTATAAAATTAAAATCCTTCAAGCTATTTTTAAATTGACAGTGCAAAAGGAAACGAAGATAGACATATGAGATTCTATTTATACTTGAAGTTTCATTTATCAAACTGAAATTTTCCCATCAATCTTTGCCCCAGACACCACAATCCATATTTTCAAAGTCATACACAATGGGCCAAATTCATCCTTTATGTAACTCCACCAGTTCCTAAAGCTAATGTTTTAAATATCATCTGCATTATAGAATCTGTGAAGTCTCAGTCAGTAGAACTGTTCTAGATATTCAGCTGCTGCTGCCACCTCATTGTTACTAAATATTTACATAGTTTTGCATGGTTCTCTTCAGAGATTAAAAATAAGCTCTGCCCCAAAGAGTTTAAACTGGAGATACATATTAAGAAAAGTTAAGTTAGAAAAGAAAAGGAGGGTTGAAGATAAAGACCAAGATAACGTAAATCATACTTTGCAAGCAAATCTTATACATTCTGATATTTAATAAATTGAAACTGAGAAAGGGCAATGCAAGAAGGGAGAAGATCACACGGGAGTGGAAGTCAACTGTGGAAAGCAAAGCAAGGCAAAGGAAGAGGAGTGTGAGTAGGTCTTCAAAAAGAGGAGAGTGAGGGAACTTGATTCATAGGGAGAGACATGTTATTGCAGGTGTAGGGGCCAGCATTTAAAAAAAAAGGGAAAAAAAAAGACATGAAGGTCAGAGTGGGAAGGGAGTAATATGGTAACGTCATCTCACCCAGGAACACTCAAGTATTACTTTCTGTAAGGCATTCTCTGTTTTATTCACAGGTAAAGGTTGTATGGATTTGTAACAGATCAGCCTCTTCCACTGGAGCAGATCCTTGACTGAAAGGAAAACTGCTGCTTAGTCTCTGGGTGAGTCCTAGCCTGTCTCAAACATCAAGCTTTACTATGTGCTGGGGGAATATTATGCTGCTATCTACAAACTGGGCCCACGCAACTTATACCTAGTAAAATCAAGCAAGAACCATTAGTGTCTGCCTAATGGAAAGCAGATCATTAAGTCATCAAAGGAGTGGTCATTATGCGCCTGTTCAAAAAACTATTTATTGATATTGTCAACATTGCTATCATCACCCTACCTCTAACCTTTCATTTTGAGGAAAGGTTTTTGAGAAGCTGATTCTGTAGTGCTCAGAGGTCCTTTATCCATGCTGATTGAGCATTTGGCCTGTGTATGTTAAGTTGTGTGGTTTCATTGATTAATGACCTCTGCTTAGCAATGAGCAAAGGTCAGACAGACATGCAGATTCTTTCAGATCTCAGCCTTTGATGCCATTGACAATGGGGTTTGGGTCACTCCACTGTAGACTCTATCAGGCAGTAGAGGGGTTTCACTGCTTCCTCTCAAAGAGCTCCTAAAGGTTAGTATTGGGAAATTGCTCATTTCTCTCAAAAGCTGTTTCACATGATTAGCTTTGCAAGGTTCTGTTCAGTTCCCTTGCTCTTTATTCTATATGTGAGGCAGGCGACTTCCCCCCCGAAGCTGCCCAGTCATCATGGGTGGGGAGGGGACCTCCTGCAGCTTCCCAGCCGTGGCTGGGGGACCCTGAAGCTCCCACACCCCACAGCAGTGGGGGACCCCTGGAGCTCCCACAGACCGCAGGGCTGGGGGACCCGGGAGCCCCAGCAGCAGTGGGTGCTGAACCCCCCTCTCCATTTTGTCAGGGATATTTTTAGTGAAAGTCAGGGACAGGTCACAGGCTTCCGTGAATTTTTGTTTATTGCCCGTGACCCGTCCCTGAGTTTCACTAAAAATATCCATGACAAAAACCTAGCCTTAGCTGTAGGGCATATTAACAGCCCAAAGTGACAAAGAATAAGCTAGTCTCCTATTGGCTCCCAAACATAATTTGAGGTTTTATTATTGGTCTTTATATAGTATGGGTCCTAGCTACCTAAGAAATGACCTTTCCTCTTCTGTACCCTTGTGATGGTGAGTTTAGCCAATATACTCAGGCTAAAAGTTCCTAGAGTTGAAAATATGAAAATTAGTGGATGAGGCATTTTTGGTGTGGAGCCCTCAACTCTGGATGGTTGGGGTTCTTGTTGTTGTTGTTGTTGTTTTGCATTAGTCAAATAGCTTCTGGTTTTGTTGATCCAGGATATGCTGTACAGCCCATTTGTTCTCTTGGACCATTGCCCACAGGGTAAGTTTGGATGTATGAGTGTCATATTCAATATCTGATTTGTGAGTCTGATCAACTTTGTTTAAACCTTGATTAACTAATTTTGCATTGTTCTTTTTAAAATATGTGCAGATACTTAAAGCCATTTGTGATGATGGTAATTTTAGGAATGTAAACTAAATAAAAGGAGACATAATAAATGGGAGAGTTAAAAATCCCTTTTTAAATAATCTCAAATATATACAACACATATATTATAGATATAAAAATTCAATGGCTCCAAAATACCTATTTGTGACAGTCTGTACTCTATGTTCAAAACTATGATAAATTTTGTACAAACTATGTCTTGTAAGGTATCATCTGAAAATTCATGATATACTAATCTTTATTGTCCTGGTGGCAACATTGTATGTGAAGTTATAAGTGTCTATTCTCTGATGTTACTAAGACGTAACCCAAAGCTGGGGAAGCAGCCACAAACCAGTTCTTCAGAGACAATATTCAAACTGACGCCTCAGTCAGGTGTCAATGAAATCAAACGGACCATCAACTGGTTAAGTGGCCATTCTTTGCCAGGAAAAAGAGTGTGAGCAAGAAATTTATATCTTGGCAAAGAAACAGCTGGAGGTCCCTGTTCCCAGAGACTTCCTGTTTCCTGAACCCCAGGACAAGATGATTCTCAAAGAGGAGGAAAAGGTATAAGAATAGGGAACAGATGCCCATGGCTGGCACCACACCTAAGGAACAAAGAAACAGGTTTGGACTGAGGGAGGGATCTTGTCTGAAAGGATTTCAGTCAGTAAGACTGCTGAAGCATGTGGCGAGAGAGCATTTTGCTTTGAATTCACTTGCCCTGTTAAGTTAGGTATTAGTTGTGTTTTATCTTTTAGTTCTTTGTAACCAATACTGACTTTTATGCCTCATTACTTATAATCACTTAAAATATATCTTTCTGAGTTAATAAACTTGTTTTATTTTTTTTTATCCAAACCAGTGTGCTTGGATTGAAGTGTTTGGGAAACCCCATTTACGGTAACAGGACTTGTGCACATTATTTTCTATTAATAAAATGATGAAGTTTATGTGAGCTTGTGTTGTCCAGGAGAGGGCTGGGCACATTTCTGGGGGGAAGTCTGGGACTGGAAATTTGCTGCTGTTGCTCTGCAGTGTAATTCAAGAGTGGCTGGCCATAGCACTCATGCAGTATAGCTGCAGTAATTTACATGCCAGAGGCTGTGTGAGAGCAGACCTGGAATGGTTGCTCTCACAGTGAAGCAGTATGAAAGACACCCCAGGTTGGAGAACTGAGGGGACACAGCTGTTCAACAGTCCAGATTGTATCCTGGGTAATGTCACATTGTTGATATTGTATTTTTAACAATGTATTTTAATTTGTTTGAACTCACACACAGTATAGTCTCTGTAAAATTCAACATGTAAATTTATTAAGGAAACAAAAAACAAACAAGCAAGCAAATAGCAGTCCACATGATATGGAACTGGCTAGTTTAAGCTACTAAAAAACATTTGGGAAAATTAAAAACTGTGTCCTTCACTCATCCTGTTTTGTGAGCTATTCTTCTGAAATGTGAATCAACTTCTTTACAATAGGATTTGGAACACTTAAGACATAACTCAGTTTATGTTGCCTTGGAATTTCCTCATTGTCTACATTTAAGCCAAACCTTTCTTGTATTATCATTTTGTGTGTCTGTAATGATCTGATTTTCATAATGACACCAGTCACATCTCTCCAAGGGATAATCTATATTAGTTATGACTCCAGTAATTTCTCTGACTACAAAATCATCTTAAATCAGAAGCCTCTGCTTGCCTGCTCCTATTTTTGGCATTTATATCACAGACTGCCAATCTTCATTTAAATTTACTAGAAGTAGTTTCACACATCTTAGAATATGTATACTTCTGTCATTACATAATTTCTATAAAATGACTATCGGGCCCCTCCTTAATAGATTTGATAAGTATTTGTCTCAATGGCAGATTGCAGCTTTTGGGGGGGGGGGGGGGTAAAGACTAAGCCTAATTAAGATGGCAGTCTTCCAATAGTTTCTTTACCAGGGAGGGAGCAAGGACATCTGTACGGGATAAAGATAACAGCGATTTTAATAAATTTATTTCCTGATTTTATATATGGCAATAGAAATCCACAGATTGCTCTTGCTTAAAACTACAACTATCTGAACTTCATCTTGGTCCACTTTTCCCCTCACACAGGGCCCAAGGATCACACCTGCCAAGGAAGAATCTTGCCTTAGAGGAAAGCTGAGAAGAGTATGTAATTTTAAACAGCCCGAAAGAAATATTTATCACTACCTTAAGGTGGTGGTGAGATCTGGCATGAAGATGGTTGGAGAATCAGAAGATATGTAACAAAAATAGTAATTCAGCTTAAAATTAATTTACATTTCCTCTTGGGACATGGAATTACATTATCCTATGTATACAGAGCTGAGAGTAACAGAATTTGATTCCTGTCCTGTTACATGGTTGATCAACCAATATTCCAGCATTCCAGAGTTTCATCTCATACTCACCAGGATTAGGGATGAACAAAACCTTATTTCAAGTGTTTGTCCAGCCAGAGTTTGGTTTTGTTGGGTCTTGGCTCAGTGAGGCAGCCAAGGCCTCTTAACTATTTTCCAGCTCTCCTCTTTCACATTACCATTTTGGAAAAGATCCCCCCCCCCTTTTTTTTTTTTTAACATACACAACTCAGCTTTCACAAACGTGTACTCATTTTTACATCAGAGAAAAATCCTCATAACTTTTTCATACAAAAAGTTGGAAACTTTTCTGGGAGCAATTTCCTGGGAAGCCAGTATTTCAAACTAAAAAACTTCTGTCCAGCAGCCACATTCAGACTGTAGTTTGTTTTTTTCCAAGTTACAGTACTAAATGCTGGGGGAAGCGCCTTTTTTTGCATTGCATGTTGTTGTACCCCAAGTTAGTTAAATTCCTCACTGAAATGTAGATAATCAGTATTTTTTGACTATAGGTATGCTCCTTTTCCTGTGGGTGATGGATCCCATCTGGAAACTGTCCCATGAGAATGGGAAACCATGTCACTCTTTCTTTTATGCCACAAGGAACAGCTTAATATTGCAATAGACTAAATGTCTACCTGATGTTTTATGTAATTTGATAGTTTTGGACACATATTTAACAGTTAAGAACAAGCCCATGCCTTCCACAAGAAGTTTCAGTCTGATTCAGTTTTACATATCTGAAATATTAAATTGCAAAAACAGGGGATTATAAATGGAAATGTCACTACAACCTCACCAGCAGCAGTACAACCCATGCTGCTCTGATAACACGTAAGCAATCAGCCACAAAATGTATAGTGGAAGGAGACAAGGTCCAAGGGGGAGGGGGAAGATGTGGCCCAGGAACCAAAAGAGGAAAGGGAAATCACTGTAATGGAGGCAGAAGACAACAAGGATCCATGTAGGTGAAAGGGACGAAAAGATGTAATCCTGCTCTCATTGAAGCCAATGGCAAAACTCCCATTTACTTCACCAGGTCCAGAATTTTACCCCAGGGGAGAAAAAGGGATTGGGGGCTATGAAAGAAGAGGAAAAGGACCAAGGAGTTGCACAAGTGTAACAGAACCTGGGAAAGGAGGGGAAAGAGTGGAGTGGAGGTTGCCAGTCCTTCCCCAGACCCCATTCCATTTGGATATTGTAGGTCTGATTTTTTTTTAAGAGGGGATGAACATCCACAATTCCAGTTGAAGTCAATGGATGCTGTGAGTCCTCATTATTTTCCTTTCTGAAACGTTGACAAGTCTCATGAGAAAATGTCCTTTCCTCCAAATCACTCATTTAAGCTTTGTTCGTCTCTACCAAGAAAACTTTGTAGGATTTTTTATTTTAAGAAGAACATTGCCAAACAAACAATGCCAGTTATTTCCCCAATAGAAAATTGAAATTTCATCCTCACTAGCAGATTTTTTTAATTGTTAACTCTTAATTATTTTTCTTCGGTTCTCATCACCTGCAGCAAACGTCACCTTCCCCTAAAAGATGATTAAGACAGGCGACACTGAACTTCACAAACAGACAGTCAGTCAAGCCTGCCCTGTCATCCAAACCACCAGACAAGCTGTCTGTATTGATATCTTAAACGTATGAATTATCCTCTTGGGTTATCCTATCTTCAACTGCTTCTGCACCTATGACATCTCATCCTATACCCAGTCCAGCATTTCCTCCATCTTCAACAACTGAGCTCTCTGTTTCTCAGGCCTGCCCATAAATTATATACTGCTTTAAGGGGTGGGTGAGTCCTTAATTTGTGCATGTTTGTTTCAGTGTTACAAAGTGGGTGGGTATTAAAAATTGCCAAAAATGTGTTGGACAGCTCCTCAACTCATGCACACTTGCGCCAGCACTCACACTGATGGACAAGCCTGCCCCATCAGCACTTGGGTCAAAGGATATTTCATGACCATAGCCCCTGTAAAGCAGGAAACAGAACCCATTGTCATAAGAGTGTGATAGTGCCAAGAGAGCTGGCTGATGTGGAGAGAGGAGTGGCAAAGGTTGGGGAGAAGTTTGCAGTTAAAAGGATTACAACGGTGCTCAGAGCACTACTTTTTCACTGTTCACATTAGCAGCAGTTGAGAGCAGCTGGCATCTGTAGACTTTGCTACACCATAGGTTCAGTTCTGGACACCAGATCACGTGCATGGAATGCTTCACTCCGTCAAAATTGTATCTTCAGCATGAGAACCTTCAGGAGGTATGACAAGGTGCAGCTTACCTCAAGGTGCAGAAGAGAGTTTTTTGTAAGTACTGTGTGCCTTGGAGGCAATCAGAAGGGGTTGTGGTGAACAAAAGTTGAGGATAGTAGTGAAAAAGTTCATAAATTTTCATCAAAAGAGCTAGGTATACTTTTGAATCATAGTCTATCTTGCTATCACAAAAAGAAGACAATACTGGCAAAGAACTTTCTGAAGGGCACTAATGGAGGAGCTGACGTTTACTGTCAATTTGGCCAAATTAATTGTAATCAGATTGAGAGGAAAAGAAAGATTCTGTATTAAATAAATTCTGTTTCCAATACTTGTTCTTGGGGCATGTGAAGAACCATTTAATGTCACAGAGACGATAATTCTTTTTTAGGGACTGATCCAAAGCCCATGGAAGTCAGTAGATCAAGAATAATTCAGCTCAGTTTAGAAGGCTGTAATCTATCATGTGATTTTTTTTTCATATCATAAACCTCAATGATGCAAAATTATCAATAAAATCATTATAATTTATTCTTATAATGTTATGTCATTACAATCTTGCCTGCATCTTTAATGAATTTAAGAGACACTATTTTTATGCTCACAATGCTTGGAGAATATAACAACTTACATGCCTATGTTTTTGCTTGTGTATTTTATTAAATAAGATGTTTAGGCTTATTAAAGAAATTCAAGGAAATTTTTGCTTCCTGTTACCCAGGGACAGGCCAAATGCCAAGGGAGATAACACACCTTTGTCCGTAAAAACGTGTTTACTGCACCCAAGTGTGTTTACAGAGACTCTAAATGGCAGCTTTTATAGTTTCTATCTTGTTTTAACTTTCTGTGCTATTTTCTTTTATGCTACGTTTTGAAAAACATATATAAGCATTGGTTTTTATGTTTTGTATAAAATATTTAATAGAAGTCTTTAGTTGCAAATGTACTGCAAATGGCAGGTCACAAATCCAAGGAGCATTTTGGTCAATAGGCAAACAAACCACAAGGGTTTTTATCAAAGAACAGGACAGATCTCTTATATAAGATACCAGTTGGTATAGATATGATCTCACCTTGAAAAAACAAACTTTGTCTTAGAAAGAGTCCTAACTTTAAAAGGATGTAAAAGTGTTCTTTGTTCACGATCAAAAAGGATGACAGAAAGGAGCTTTATCAGAAGCCATTAAACTAAGCTTTAAAAGTGGACTTTCCTTTACCCTCCTCCCATCATAGAAAAAAAAAACCTTTCGTTTAAACCTACTGCTCAAAAGATGCTAAAGAATTTTCTTATCAAATATAATTTCTTCTGTTAGCACTGTAAAGTTTTTAATTTTCAAACTAAGAAAACCATTATGGTTGGAAAATGTTTTTAGAGACAATGTTGGCTACTTTTATCCAACTCATGTTTCCTCTCAATGGTGTAAACCTTTGTTTATTCCTTAAATAAGTTCCTTTTGTGATGTTTGTTTGCATATATTTTGTGTCTAAGTGCAAGCCTCATATAATAACTTCCTGATACCTTTGTTAGGTGAATAGTAATATGACTTATGCGCAAACATAGCAAGGTCATTTGATAAAGGATTACAGTAACTTATTACTACTATAAGAAGCCATTTGAGTATAGAATATTTATATTTCTCTGGGAATTAATTATCTAACGTGCTTAAGCAACTTCCTCTCCAGAGATTAAGGGGAAAAAAAAGAGACAAAGCCTTTTCAAATTTGAATTTAAAGACCCTCTCTAAGAGTTAATTATGTTTAAAAAGACTGCTTTGAGAACTAAAAAACTTTTATATTAAGTTCTTTGAAGCAGAATTTCAGCTACTATTAAAACCTGATGAAGCTAAAGGGATATCTCAGATAATGGTCTGAATAAAAGAAAAAGTTAAAAAACCTAACTTTAAAGATGCTCTGAGAATTTTCCACCACAAGAATAAAGGCAATTAGAAGTATGCAGCATATGCATTAAACAGAGAAACGTATTCATTAACTGACTTTGGCCACTAGGCCCCTGCTGCCCTGCTAAGAAGGGTGAATCTGTAGACCGTGACCAGTAGCCCTTACTGTCCTGCTAAGAGGGGCGAACTTATTGTCTTTGGCCATTGGGACGCACTGCCCAGCTCTTAGGGGCAGGTACATTGACTCTAGCCATTAGGCCTCATTGCCCTGGCAAGGAGGGCGAACCCATGGACTCTGGCCATTAAGCCTTACTGCCCTGTCTTCCTGAGGCGATTGTACTGATTGTAGCTACTAGGCCATACTACCCTGCAAAGAGGGGCAAATCTATTGCCCTGTCTCACTGGGGCAAACTTACTGACTATAGCCGCTGGACCTTACTGCCCTGCCGACAGGGACCAATTTATTGACTCTGGCCATTGGGCTGCACTCCCCAGCTAAGAAGGGCAAGTATATTGACTGCGGTTTAGGAGTGTGATGGAGCATACTTGCCCCACACTGGATGGGGTCATCCCCAACCCTGTCACACACCTCCCATATACTCCCAGCAGGAGTGCATTTGCCTTGTGGAGCCGGCGTGATCAGCTGGGCAGTTGCTATGTGAACTCTCCACACTGAGCAAACAGGAAGGGCAAGTTCAAAACTTCCCAGGGCTTTAACAGGGGAGGAGCGTTCACCTATGTACCTGGCTTCAGGGGAATGGAGTTCAAAGCGGAGACCAAAGTGGTCACGGTGGGCATTGTGGGATACCTCCTGGAGGCCACTTGTGTGACGTAAGCAATACAGTGTTTATACTGACACTACGTTACTCTAACTATGTTGCTCTAAGCTCTATGCCTCTTGTCGAGATTGTTTTATTATGTTGGCATAGCAGGCGAGTTAAAGCGGCAAGAGGAGCATTGCAGTGTGGACGCCTCCATAGTTAGCTCAACGTAAGCTGTCTTATGTCAACAAAACTATGTAGTGTAGACATGGCCTGAAGAGAGAAAGTCACAGAGCAGCATGAAGAAACAGCAAACTTCCAGTTCAGATGACATCACTAGGTCTTCAAGATGAGTTGATAAGATGTAAAGCACGGACAAGGAATTAAATTTAAATGTTCTTGTAATGATTTTAATAGGCTATTGAAATGCTATTGCAATTTAAGAGTCTAACAGCTTTTCTTGTTAAATAGCAAATTGTTTAGACTTTGAGAGGAGATATAGAACTAACCTTTGGTAACCGGAGAGAAATAGTGGGATTTAAGTCAGATTTAAAATTCTTGATATGGACTGATTTGCCTATCTCAAGTCAACTCCTTGAATGGCCCATATGAGTCACTGATTTAAAAACTATAAAACCAAAGAGGACTGAGTTAAGATTACTTATATTCACCCATTTATAAACTGTTTGCATTATCCATGATAAAACAAACAGGACTTGTTGGTTGAGAGAGATGGAGCTTGATCCTACAGCCCAGTGGTTAGGGCACTCGGCTGGGATTTAGCAATGCCAGGTTCCGGACCTGTGTTCAAGGCTCTGCTCCGCATCAAGCAGAGTAGGGATTTAAATCTAGGTTTCCCACATTTGGGCTGAGTGTGCTAGCCACTGGGCTATGAGGGGAGCCTGCTACTGCTGCCTCAGTGAGTTGCAAGAAGGGCCTTACATGACTTAGGTGCACAGCTGTGAATCCCAAGTAGAGAGAGGTGCCTTTGATGGGCAGGGCTTTGGTCACAGCCCTCTCCTTGGCATTTTCTGGCTAGCTCATGCAACTTCCTACTAAGCTTGCTGGCTTTTGTGAATCCAATTCTTAGGCACCTCTCTCTCCACTTTGTACAGGGAGCTGGGGTACCTACCTCAGGGCTGCGGATTCCACTGGACAGCAGGGTGCCTAAATGCTAGATTTTGCAATGCTGAGTCTACATCCCTTTTGTAGATCTAGTCCTAAGTCTCTAAAAGTTGATGCATTCAAATAGACACAAGACAGATAGATACTTAGATAGTTGGTTACTTTTTATTCAGTACTCAAAGTACATTCACCTGCAAAAAAACCGCAACACACCAGCCCAATTTTTCTGAATACTAACATTTGATAGTTAAATGTGTATATAGAGATTTCACTCTGTGTAACAAAATCAGTAGAAGCGATTTAGGTATTGTAATGATGCTTACTCTGTAATATGGCAACACCCTGTTAAATAGAAAGATCTGATTGATTATATTCCTGTACAATGTCTCTTTAAACAAAAGCTAACTGTTGTAATGATTGTTTTGTTTCTGGTATTTACATGGCAAGGATTGTAAACTTGTTAAAATTCCTAAATAAATAGGTCAAAGAAAAGTTGATGCATGCTCATCTTACTCAAACCAATAGTCCTACTGAAGTCAAGAGTATGAGTAAGGCGAGCAGGATGTACTTCATGTGCCAACATACAGTAGTATATGAAGAACACTAAATACTAAGTAATTAATAATATAGCATATTTAAATGAACAGAAACTCATTATGATTTCCATTTTAAAGGGCTGTTAGATATAAAGTTGCAGTGGGGGGAAAAGCGGTTAAGAAATTTAGTCAGACACCAGGTTTTTTTCTTTTTTTTTGCATGATTCTTAACATTCTTTGGTCTCTGGTTTTGTTAACTCACTTTCCAGTTTTCCATCATCCATGCCATTCTGCTTTTGCTATGCTGAGCTGTGAGTAAAGTAATAGATTAGATTAGGGGCAGTGTATAATGCCCAAGGTTAGTGTGGAAATAGAACTTTTTTGCACAAAACCATAGGAAACAGAATATCCCCAATTCAGGCCAGAAGAATTTGAAAACCTCCTTTCCTGCTTTCCTCCCCTCCCATACAGAGACATATACACCTAATTTAAAATAAATATACATATTCTCCGGGTCTGATTCAGTTCTCATTTCCACCAGCGTATATCAGGAATAACTCCAGCAAAGTCAGTAGAGTCATACCAATGTATCATAGTGTGGGGGCAGAATCTAGGCTTTTGATTGTTTCTTGCATACTTGTATTTACTGTATTTCTTGTTTAGATATTAGAATCCTTATACAAAACTCTAGGACTGCACAGATACTACTTGCCTGAGACACCTACACTATTAGCTCTTTTTAAAAAATTAGTGGAAGACAGAGTTGGCTTTTTCTAAATTTTATACATATTCATCATCTTGCAAGAATATGAAAGTTGCTTAATAACTAATAGTTTTAAAGTAACAAAAACCCCAACAAACACATACACAAAGAATGTCTACTCATGAAAATTTGACATCAATTTTTTTCATATTTCCTGCAATCTGTACACATTTTGTCTAATTATTTTTGAAAGTACATCTGTTTAGACACCTGCAGAATTACTGCAAGCTGTCATTTTGATTCCTGAAAGATTATTTAAAATTTAGATTTGGCACCTGTCAAAAAACAAACAACTACTATTGGATATTATAACGCAGCAGCTAATAATTGCTAAATTTCAACCAATTACGCAGAATGACAGACAATGCTTTCAAACTGGAACTTTATGTCAGGACCATAGAGCAAAAGAAAAAGCGCTGCAAGTTAACATTTTTGGCATGGTAGATTTTATTTTGATTAGCCATGCAAAATGGATTGCCCCAGATAACTTGTAAACACTGACAATATGATTTCCCCCCCCCTCAAAGTACTGTCAAAAACTTTCACACTGGTCCCAGTAATACGAGTCTCAGTTACAGGCCGTTTGACAGACTAGGACACAGAAAGCTGTCAACCTAAGAGTAGACCAAAGATGATTGTTAAGGGGATTTGGTACTTTGTGTATTTTGCCTAATAGGGGAGCCTGTGCTCAGCATTTCCTGAAACAAGAGAAGACAGATGAAATCTCTGGGCACTTCATTGCTGCTGCCTCTCAAAGATTTCCTGTCAAAATGGGCCTATAAGGGGAGAAAGGTTTTCAATAACATTTTTTTTTTTACCTGGCAGGATTACCACTCTTGCTATGAAAAGAATTTGAAGGGGCTGTCTGTGTAAAAACACTGCTGCCAAACTACCACATCTAGTTGTGTTTAAAAATAAAAAGCAATGTGACTTACAATATCATAGCGCATATTGTAAAACCAGCTTTGACTGACACTTTATCCATATTTTATATAGTGCTTTTCCCCCTCCCATCAAATCGAGCAAGTAACCTTGCTGTTAGTGTGTTTGCAACTTAAACAGGGAAAGCATATTTCTTATCAGCTACATTAGGGATACATTTTCAGCATAGAGTGGGCACAGCACACTCAATATAAAATGCACAATTTCTGAAACCCGACCCTTTTATGTCAGCCTTTCAAAGGGTGGCGCCGATGCAAATTTCAGTTGCATAAGAATAAGGGTGACAATAAAGATGGTTGCCCTTTGCAGTAACAGTTCCAAACAAAAAAATGTTGTACATGACTGGAAATCTAAAATACACCTTGGAATTTAAACTTGGGCACAGGGCATGAGCGAACTGGCTGCATTAGAAAGAGCTGCACATATGAGAGCTGGAGCCAAGAAGTGAAGCTTAAGAATTATTTAAAAAAAAAATTGTTTGGCTTGTCATTATTTTAAAAATGCCAGTATTGAAAACTTATTAAGAATTGGGCCAACTGGCTTTGGGAAAAATAAGAAGACTTCCATACCTTTACTTGCTTTTGGAACTTGAAGCTTGAATCTAAGTAACTTGAGGGTTTCTAAATGTTTAATTAACTTGTTGTCATTACAGAATATATGGGGATAGTAAATTAAGGGACATAGTTGGCTTCTTAACATTTGGAGGAAGTGTAAAAGAGATGAGATTTAAGCTGCATTTTAAAATGGGAGGGAAAATCTTGGATGTGGAAGGGAGGAAGCTTTTCCAGGTAGTTGGAGGAATGGAAGTTAAGGATTGACTTCCAGCTGAGGACAGTGTGGAGCGAGGATTGAGATAAAATACGATGCAGGAGAGAGAGCATGGTACTAGAAGCAGGGATTGAGACCAGGGAAGTTAAAAGATTGACAGTGAGTCTGTGGAGACCATTTTAAGACTCAGGCAACAATTTTTTTAGTCACTGGCTATAGGAGAGAATGAGAAAGCTGGGATGTTTTCAGGATAGCAATGATGTGTTTACATATACAAGCAACATTCTAAACGGGCTGAATTATGAATACAAGTGACTCTGAAAGACCATAGAGGAATCAAGATGTGCAGCATGGACTAGCAGTTTGGCATAGCTAAAATCAAGGTTCAGTAGTAGTGGCCACAGGCTATATGGTGCACAAGTGATAGAAGGCAGACTTGCAAAGTAAAGCATTGTGAAATGCTACAGAGAGAGAGCCTGGGGTTGAAGATAGGCACATAAGCAAAGGCAAAAAGGAGATCAGAGCTAAGACAGGAGATGAGTAAGCTAGAGACACGCTTGAGGGTCCTCCCCCCTACCTCTGCAAGAAGATATGCATTAAGACAATTAGTATAAAAACAGTATATAACTTCAGAAAAAGAGCCTCTACTAAAACATTACAGAGGTAACAAGAAACTCCCCATAACTGTAGGTTTAAGTAGAACAAAATTCCTGGATACAGCAAAACAAAGAAAAGACTTACCATTTATTGCTTCTTCCGTCAAATACTCTGACAAAACATGCAGCTATTGCACAGGTTAGCAATAACTATTTCTTTATTTTAATTTATTTAACCATGTAATAAAAAAGTCTATGCAAGTCCATCATCTGGGTACTGTGGTTAAGAAGAAAACTCAGGATTCACACCTCTCAGGCGACAGCTGTTTTAGAGCCTGTGATGAGATCTACAGGCCCCATACTGAACCAGGGCTGGATTAAAGCAATACTGGGCTAGGCAGGCCTCGTCCTCAACAGGGCATGTTCCCAGAGGAGGAACAGTTTAAAAGGACAGAAAAAGGGGGGAAATGAGCTGCATTGCGGCACCAGGAAGCAAGTCTTATGCGGAGTGTTGTGCTAGGAGTGGCAAAAGCTTTGTGAGACCTGATCTAACAGGAGGATTGGATTCCCCTCCCCTTCCTTGGAAGTTGAAAGCCCGAAGAGAGATTGTATCCTTCAGTGTCCTATTCAGTCAACTACAATGCAACAAAAAACCTGCAGCACCAAGTCTCAATGCCCAGGTCAATTGACTTGGGCTTGGGCTGTGGGGCTAAAAATTGCAGTGTAGATGTTCGGGTTTGGGCTGGAGCATTGGCTTTGAGACCCTCTTCCCTTGCAGGGTCTCAGTGCCCGGGCTCCAGTCTGAGCCCAAACATCTACACTGCAATTTTTAGCCCTGCAGCCTGAGCCCTGTGAGCCTCAGCCAGCTGACCCAGGCCACTTGTGGCCATGCCAGGGCTCTCTTATTTAAAAATTTTATTAAGATGATGTTAAGAATAAATTGTGAACAGAGTTTGAGCATAGAAGTTTCTGGTTATCAGGGAATAACATACAGATTATCGAGGGTGCAAAGTTTGGTTTAAGGTAAAGTGGCATGAGGAATACATAATCTGCAATATCCCGGTAAAAGGTTGATGGATCAAAGTACAGACATTGAGATATGAGGGTATGAAGTTCATAAAGCGGCTATGTTCGGGTGTGGATAATAATGAGTGGATATGATGATGAGGATGGACTGACCCTCATTTGGTGAGATTTAATGTTTAGGGAGTTTATGGTTCCAGTTCGTATGATCCAATGGAGAAGGTCACTTGGTCCCTTTCTCGTAGTGGGAGAACGATGTCACTCTGGCTCACGCCTCCTGGTACTATCGGTGGCCGGTGATGTGCTCGATGTAGATGTCCCTGGACCATCGGATGGCGTCTGAGACCATGAGGCGCCGCATGAGACGTGCGTAGCGTCGACCGATCCCGCAGGTCCGCAGCACACGCTCGTTGCAGGGGTCCCAGGCGCCCAGGGCTCCGACAATCAGGGCATCCATCTGCACCTCATAGCCCTTCGCTCTCAGGGTGTCAGCCAGGGGGGCGTACTTTTCCAGTTTACGAGCTCGGGCTTCGCGAAATGCCGGAGTCCTGTTCTCAAAGGAGACCGTGACGTCGACGAGGATGATCTTTTTCTGGGCCTCGTCGGTGACGACCACGTCAGGTCGTAGCTGGCTGTCGGTACCGGGGATGGTGCAGTTCACAGCGATCTCCCCCAGGTGTGGCGCGATGGCTTTCACCAGGCGGTTCTGGATGGCGTTGTGGCGCAGCTGCCAGGCTCTGGAGTGGGGTTTGCAGCTGCACAGGACGTGGGGCAGGGTCTCGTTGGAGTAGCCGCACTTCCTGCAATGCTTGTCTCGGTTCCCGTGGCGGATGGCTCCGTTGAGCGGGACACAGTTGAGCCGGGCACGGTGGATGAACCGCCAGTCGGCGAAACGGGTGAAGCCTCCCACGGCGAGGAAGTGGTTGCTGGCGTCCCACTTGCTGGTCAACTCAAAGGCTTTACCCTGGTCCGGTTTACGCTTCAGGGTTTCCACGTCCAGCGAGCGGATGGCGGCCTTCAGAGTCCTCTCCAGCAAGCCCCTGGCCGTCGGGGTGACGATGGTGTTGTCGTCGGACCTGATCTGCGGCACCCGGACTCCCAGCTCCTGGCGCTCCTCGCACCACTCCCAGCGGCATCCGATGCGCTTCCCCAGGCGACGCGTGGCATTGCGAGTGCGGGACCACAGTGAAGCGATGTCGCGCCCGTCCCGTCCGAATTCCCCAACCAGGGAGCCGCTCAGGAAGGTGGCGATGTCTTGGTTGGAGGGGGCTCTGCCGATCCGCTTCTCTGTCGCATAACGCAGGGCGTTCGCCGCAATGTTCCTCACTGTGGCGTCGGGACATGTCAGCAGGCGGAAGGCGTGGGTAATCACCGCGACGTCGCACAGGTCACCCATGCGGGGGACGTTGGCGCCGCCGTGCCTGTGGGCGATGTAGACCAACTCGCTGCTGGCTCTCTGGGGAAGGAACAGCCACTTCTTCACCAGCTTCCGGATGATCTTGTCTGCCTTGTTGAGGGGCACCTTCGCCACGGCGGATCCCCTTAGGGTGAACGAGATGCGTGGGATCAGGAAGGTGTTCAGGGCGTTTATCTTCTGCCACGGTGCCAGCAGGGAGGCATCAATCTTGGCGGCGTCCTGCAAGATCTCCTGGATGGTGTCCTCGGGTGTCTGCCGGACACGGAACCCTGTTGGCGTGCCCAGGTGCTGGTATGCCTGCCCCTCTGCCAGGGGGATGACGGGCTCACCCTGAATCTGGAACCCCGTTGTCTGCACCAAGTCCCTTTTGCTGCCGTCAATGTGCAGAGTTGCGCACTTCTTCGCATTGAAGCGGAGCCCCATCCAGTCAGTAGCTCGGCTGGTGGCATCTAGCATACCTTGGAGGCTCTCTGGGTCGTCCGCGGTCAGGACCAGATCGTCCGCGTAGGCCAGAATGCTGAGTTTCTTGTCGTGCAGGTCGAAGCCGGTCGGGCCGCTGGAGATGGCTCGGATGAGCGGTTCCATGGCCAGGTTGAAGATGATGGGGCTGAGGGGGCATCCTTGTTTCACGCCGCGCTGGATGGGGATGGCGTCCGTCTCTCCGTCCGTGGCGCGGATGGTGGTAGTGCAGTCCTTGTAGAGGTCCTGGAGGATCTGGATGAAGGTTTCTGGCATCCCGAACTCTCCCAGGGTGGCAAAGATGTGATGGTGGGGTATGGACCCAAAGGCGTTGGTCAGGTCAAGCCATGCTACTGCGCACTGCCTCTTGGACCTCCTGGCCTCCTGGATGGCTGTCTGAAGGAGGAAGTTGTGCTCGTAGCATCCCTCACAGGACATGAAGCCCTTCTGCACTGAGCTGACGGCGCCCCTGCACACTGACCAGTCTGTGATCCTTGCCGCGAGGCAGCTGGCATACAGCTTGTAGATGGTGGAGCAGAGGGAGATGGGCCTCCAGTTGCCGGGGTCATCTCGTTCGCCTTTTTTGTGGATGAGCACGGTCATGGACGTTTTCCAGGAGCGGGGAACGCGATGGAACTGCTTGCATTTGTTGAAGATGGCAGTGAGCACCAAGCAGCCGGGGTCTCGCTTCTTCAGCAGGGGGTAGCGGATGCCATCTTTTCCAGGGGCGGTGTTTTTGGTCCTCGACAGCCTCGCCTGCACCTCCTGCGGGGAAAAATCTCGCTCCAAGTCCTCCGTGAGGTCGATCCGGGGTAGCGGGGAAAGGCACTCTGGGCGTCGCAAGTTGGTCTTGCACTGTAGACATATCCTAAGAGACCAAGGAGAGTTTGATAAGCTCCTAATCATGCCCCAAACTGAGGAGCTCCAGACTGGCAGGAAGTGAGCAAGGGAAAAACCTTATTTGGGGTAGCTCAGTAACTGGGCTGGACACTGATAAACCCCTAGGGCCCTGGTGGGAGTGGGTTTGCGACCCTCCCCCCACAGTGGGAGCAATTAGAGCACACAGGGGAGATTGAGGCTGCAGCTGTGGGCCCCTCTGGGATGACTAGGCTGGCAGAAATAGTAAGGTCACAACCAGACCCTCCCACTAGAGGACCCATTGCATGGAACATTTCTTTAACACCACATCTGAACCTGTATATGCTTAGAGTATAAACATATTCACATAAGAAATATTTGCATATTAGTATTATAACATTTTAAAATAGCACATAAATAAGGGGAGACAGAGAGCTGCTAATACGTCAGCTGAGCAACCAGCTCTGCTCTTGCAGCTGATTTTCCTACAAGCAAACCTCCTGTAGTTCACTTGCAAGGAGTCCCAGTTTCATGAACAAGAGGATGTTTCCCAGATTAGGAAGACAAGGTGAAGGAAGGCTGAGCCCCATAGAGCCAGGGAAATGATTTTAGAGAAATCAATGACAGGGGAAATATCCCAGATGTGCTCCCCTTCCATGTCCCTCTGCTCCCTTATTGGACCCCAGGGAAATATTTTCTCTCCACAGAGAAATGTCTCTGGAAGATATTGTCCACTTCACCACCAGCCTTTCTGGGATGAAACTTCATATGATGTCAAGGACAAGGACTCCCTGCTGGCAAACTATTGGAGGTTCCCCAGACAGCAATGCTATTAAATGAATAGAGCTGGGTGTCTCTGAGATGCAGACAGCCTCATCTACCAGTCTCTCCTTCTGCTTGACACCATGATATCAAGGCCTGGAATGGGAAGGGAGAAGGGGAGACTGAGGCCTGAAGAAGTCAGTTCTGCTCTTGTGGCACCTTCTGTGGCCAGCAACTCTCCTGTAATTTGTCACTGGGAAGTCTCAATCAGATAGAAAGTGGGTGTAGTGAGGCGGTATGGCTCCCCACCGCCCCGGAGAGGGAAGAGCCCGTCTGGAGGCCAGAGTGGGTGGAGCTAGGGAGCTCTGAGCCTGCCCCTCAGAGAGTCAGGCGGCAACCCGGAAGTATAAAGGCTCGCCCTCAGAGCTCAGTAAGGCCCCAGCCACTGGAGAGATCAGACGTCTCCAGCCTAGCCCGTGACTGGGAAAACCCCGTGGCCCAAGACGGCCACCAGGACTGGCCAGGCCTGCCCTGCTCCTTCTACCCGGAGGAGTTGCCGGACCTGCCCTGTGCCTGCTACCCGGAGGAGCTGCCGGGCCCGCCGATCGCCCACTGCCCCGAAGAACCGATGGTCCTGGAACCCCCATAGGACAACACCTGGACCCAGGTACGACCCGAGGGGGAGTTTGGAAGTAGCCCGGGGGCAGCCGACCCTAGTTTGGCTGCAGCACTGCCAGAGCCCATGTCAGTGTGTTGCGGCCAGGATCCCCACTGACTAAGCATCAGGTCTTCTGCCGCTGCTAGGGCCCTGGGCTGGGACGCAGTGGAGTGGGAGGGCCTGCGTCCCCCCTGCCACCCAACTCGTAGGTGGCAGTCTCCCCCTCTCCCAGGTATTTGGAGGCTTGGGGCCTACTGTTGTTGCTCAGCCCTGCCTGAGGGCCTGAGCTCTGACTCTGCACTGCCCCGCCCTGACCTAGGGCCTGGGCTTGCTATTAATTGTACTGTTGTTGCTCAGCCCTGCCTGAGGGCCTGAGCCTGGACTCATTGTTGCCCTGCCCTGACCCAGGGCCTGGGCTCCTCACTGGTTGTACTGCTACTGCTCAGCCCTGCCTGAGGGCCTGAGCCCGTGACTTGTGTTGCCCGCCCTGACCCAGGGCCTGGGCTTACGGTGTTTCTTTCAGTTACCACAAGGGCTGCCGAGGGAGACCCCCGCAGACAGACTAATTCCCTGAACAACAACTGTACATAGTGAGCCGGTGTGGCTCCCCACTGCCCCAGAGAGGGTCGAGCCCCGGTTAACCCTTGTACAGTGGGGTTGTGGAAGTAGAGAGTGAATAAATGGGAGAATGAGTTTCTTCTTGTAGGATATGAAGGGAGCAGAGCAGAAGAGTCAAGAGAAAGGTGAGGAATTCTCCTCCCCAGTCTTCCTTTTTTCTCCAGTCTCATGTCATGACTACTCAAAATTCACTAGACAAACATTTTTGTTAAAGCTGAAGTTAAAGCTCTGCTGCATTTCACTGTGTTTTACAAGCTAACAAATAAAAGCAAAAACAAACTCCTGACCCACAGGAGGGGTCATTGGACCTATATTCTTCATGTATGTCATAGTCAAAAAAACCCCACCACCACAACAAAAAACCAACACAACTGTTTGTACTTGACATCATGATCATATACAAAGTTATATGAAAATGGTGGCTCCACTATGGCTCACTTTTAAAACCAACATTAAAAATCACCAAAACCAAATGACACTTTGTTTTCCTTTTCAAAAATAATCATCTTTAGGAAGTGGAGACACCAGCTTTTTTGATTCAATCTACCTTCATCAAGACTGTATGTGAATCACAACCAATTTTATACTTAATAAACATTCCCCTCTCTGGGACTGACATCATCCTGTAAACTAGGAATTTGGGGGAGATGGTTGGGAGATGTCCAGGTAATCTCCACGCCAGATTTTAACATTGAGAGGGAAGAAAACGAAGTAAGAAAGGATACAGCCGTGGGTAGGAGAATGGACATAAGGAGGAAGGGTAGAGTAGATACCAGTCTAATAGGTGATACTGGCGGTAGAATGTCTGTGCCTAATTGGGTAAAGAATGTGAACGAAGCCAAACAGCAAAAATGAAGATTTTGTACACCAATGCGAGGAGCCTAGGTAACAAAATGGAGGAACTAGAGTTACTGGGGCAGGAAGTGAAACCAGATATTATAGGGATAACAGAAACATGGTAGAATAGTAGTCATGACTGGAGTATAGGTATTGAAGGGTATGTGCTGTTTAGGAAAGACAGATATCAAGTCAAAGGTGGTGGAGTAGCATTGTATATCAATGATGAGGTAGACTGTAAAGAAATAAGAAGTGATGGAATGGATAAGACAGAGTCTGTCTGGGTAAAAATCACATTGGGGAAGAAAGCTACTAGAGCCTCCCCTGGGATAGTTCTTGGGATGTGCTATAGACCACCGGGATTCGATCTGGATATGGATAGAGACTTCTTTAATGTTTTTAATGAAGTAAATACTAATGAGAATTGTGTGATCATGGGAGACTTTAAGTTCCCTGATATAGACTGGAGGACAAGTGCTAGTAATAATAATAGGGCTCAGATTTTCCTGGATGCAATAGCTGATGGATTCCTTCACCAAGTAGTTGCTGAACCAACAAGAGGGGATGCCATTTTAAATTTGGTTTTGGTGAGCAGTGAAGACCTCATGGAATAAATAGTTGTAGGGGACAACTTTGGTTCGAGCGATCATGAGCTAATTCAGTTCAAACTAAATGGAAGGATAAACAAAAATAGATCTGTGACTAGGGTTCTTTATTTCAAAAGGGCTAACTTAAAAAAATTAAGGAAATTAGTTAGGGAAGTGGATTGGACTGAAGAACTTGTGGATCTAAAGGTGGAGGAGGCCTGGAATTACTTCCAGTCAAAGTTACAGAAACTATCAGAAGCCTGCATCCCAAGAAAGGGGAAAAAATTCATAGGCAGGAGTTGTAGATGAGTAAGCACCTCAGAGAGGTGATTAAGAAAAAGCAGAAAGCCTACAAGGAGTGGAAGATGGGAGGGATCAGCAAGGAAAGCTACCTTATTGAGGTCAGAACATGTAGGGATAAAGTGAGCAAGGCCAAAAGCCATGTAGAATTGGACCTTGCAAAGGGAATTAAAACCAATAGTAAAAGGTTCTATAGCCATATAAATAAGAAGAAAACAAAGAAAGAAGAAGTGGGACCGCTAAACACTGAGAATGGAGTGGAGGTTAAGGATAATCTAGGCATGGTCCAATATCTAAACAAATACTTAGCCTCATTAAAGATTGAGGTAAATAAGGAGCTTAGGAATAATGGCAGGATGACAAATGGGAATGAGGATATGGAGGTAGATATTACTACATCCGAGGTAGAAGCCAAACTTGAACAGTTTAATGGGACTAAATCGGGGGGCCCAGATAATCTTCATCCACGAATATTAAACAAACTGGCACATGAAATTGCAAGCCCATTAGCAAGAATTTTTAATGAATCTGTAAACTCAAGGGTTGTACCATATGATTGGAGAATTGCTGACATAGTTCCTATTTTTAAGAAAGGGGAAAAAAAGTGATCCGGGTAACTACAGGCCTGTCAGTTTGACATCTGTAGTATGCAAGGTCTTGGAAAAAATTTGTCTTTATGGAAGACCATGAAAGGAGGGTCAGCCAGGAGAGATTGAATTTCTAAAACCCTCCTTTCCATCAGAAATGCTGTCTTCATAGATGGTAAAGTTAGTAAGGTTGTAGTTTTATAATGAGTCCTAGGAGTTTGGAGAGGTCTAGATTCAGATCCCATCGGTACAGGATCAGACACAGGAATGTAAATGAGTAGCCCTTTCAAGAGTCAGGAAATGAGAGAGAGAGAAAAAAAAATGTTAAACCCATCTCCTGACTGATGTAGTGCAGAAATGGAAACCAGGTGGACTCTCACAGATCTAATTGAAAGGCCTGAGGATTTCAGGTGCAACATATAGTCTAGCACATGTGTAACCTCTGTGTGGTGGGGAGATTGCATCCAAATTGAATCTTCCACTTTGCTGCTTTTGTGGCTCTAGTGGATTCTCTTCTGTTGCTCACCAAGATGATCTTAACCTCTTGGGAACAAAATTTGTCATGAGAATTCAACCACACCCCATGCATGGTGAAGATGAAGAAATATGAAGAGGACATCTAAGAGTTCCTCCACTAATTCTCTCCCCTCCAAAGGATCCAGCACCATGAGTGGAGGGATTGTAGCAGGATCCTGAGTAGAGGTTTCTCCCCGGGAAGAGGAGACTTCCTCCTAGAGAATGACCATGAACAAGGTCTCTCAGAGCACCCCAAGGCCATGGAGGGTATTGCACAGTCTGAGCCATTCACATCAGGGACACCACACTGGACTTTCCTTGTAGGGGCCTGGCCTTTGGGTCTCGTAATGGTAGAAGACCTTTAAGGTGATTTAAAGCAGTGCTTCTCAAAGCCGGTCCGCCGCTTGTTCAGGGAAAGCCCACTGGCCTGGAGCAGCGAACCGTGGCCAGTGGGAGCCGCAATTGGCCGAATTTATGGACGCTGCAGATAAACAAACTGGCCCGGACCGCCAGGGGCTTTCCCTGAACAAGCGGCGGCCCGACTTTGAGAAGCACTGATTTAACTGACACTGCTGATATCATGTATGGCCTCTTCTCAAGTTTGTAGAAGAGCCCCCCCTCTCCTGTGTCCATTATATGTGTTGCTGTGCACCCATGGACAGCTTTCTTGGCTTACTTATAGAAAGCTTACTGTGCTTCAAGCATTCCTAGCATTTAGAAAGTTAAGTTCTTCTTCAAGTGATTTGCACATTTACATTACACTGCAGATATATGTGCGCCCAATGCACTCAAGTCGGAGACAGTGGTACTGCCGATTAAATAAGTGGCGCATACGGCTCTGCTCTCCTCATGCACAGGCAAGGGCTTAAAAGGGGTGTGTCTGCTGTGTTCCTTTCAGTGGCTCATCACCCTTGGTGAGAGTTGGAGTTGCCCTTACCACTTGCTTTGATTAGCCAGCACCTTAGAGCTTTTCAGTGTATATAGTTATAGTAGTAATATTTAGTAGTTGTTTAGTTTTGTAGTTACCTGGAGAGTTTTAGTATGACAAAATCCCCAGGTATTAAGTAGTGTGCCACATGCAGCATTTTCACAGACAGGCAGAAGAGCTGCTTGATTTGTTTTGGTGAGGGCCATGAGGGGACAAATACGAGGAGGACCTCAAAGGGTACGTATTAGTATCTCCTTCTCCACCGGATTGAAAAAGAGGGAATTTCATCTTAAAATTCACTCATGAAAGAGACGATGCATCCTGCATCAGAGCTGAGCCCCCAACCATGTGGCAGGGGACTCAATCAACAAGAAGTGCTCCTCCAACTGCGTCTGATTCAAAGCACAAGTCTGGTGAGAAATGGTACACTTTGTCTGCGTCCACAGGTTCGGCTGATCGCTGCTCCCACTGGCCACGGTTCGCTGCTCCAGGCCAATGGGGGCTGCGGGAAGCGGCACGGGCCGAGGAATGTGCTGGTGAACCGCGGTCAGTGGGAGCCGCAATCGGCCGAACCTGCGGACACGGCAGGTAAACAAACGGGCCTGGACCGCCAGGGGCTTTCCCTGAACAAGCAGCGGACCAGCTTTGAGAAGCACTGAGTTAAATAATCCCCTCATCAACTTTCTAAGAAGCATACAGAAATCTTAAAATAAGATTTTTTTTTAAAAGGATCTGTTCTAAACTGGGTGGATGACCAGCACCAAACTTAACAATGACCTGCGAATTTCCAACTTGAAAGTATCCTCCTATTTCATTTTGGCTAAATTGCTTTGTGATGAGTTCCTCCTGGGGTGTCACCTGGAACTGGGGTACCACTAAGCCCTCTGACCCACTAGACAGGACTCCCTCTCACACTGTGCTACTGTGACAAGCTGTAGACCCACTCCCGGTCCTACACTTCCTCCAGCATTCACACAGGTAGGGACACACCCAGCTGCTGTTACATGCAGGCTCTCTGACCAGCCACTGGATGAACCAACAATAGAGAAGCTACAGCCAAAATAACCACCAGCTTCCCAGCCTAGGACCCTCCCCCTGGAGTATAAACCCAAAATTATACCATCTACACAGGGAACTGTATAGTGTAAGCTTATAGAGTTCACCCCTCCCTCAATGTGGAGTGGAAATGCAACAGCCCCCTGAGCTAAGATCCCCAAGCACTTCACTCCAAACTTACTGGTTTAGATTAAAACATAAAGTAAGTTTATTAATTACAAAAAGATAGATTTTAAGTGATTATAAGAGATAGCAAACAGATCAAAGCAGATCACCTAGTAAATAAACAAAAACGCAAACTAAGCCTACGATAGGTGAAAGATAGGATATGAATTAGCAAATTCTCACCCTGGCTGATGATACAAGCAGGCTGTAGATTCTTAAGGCGCAAGCTACTCTTGTTATGCAGCTTGGGATCCCCACATTTTCTTACACAGGCTAGAAATCCCTTTAGCCTGGGTCCAGCACCTCCCCCAGTTCAGTCTTTGTTCCTCAGGTGTTTTCAGGAATCCTCTTGTGTGGGGAGTGAATAACAACAAATGATGCCACTCCCTGCCTTATATAGCTTTATCATATGGCAGGAACCCTTTGTGCCAAACTCAATTTGTGGAAAAACACTGACATCCCAAGATGGAGTCCAGAGTTACATGCCCTTGCATACTTTGCTGAGTCATAGCAGTCATTACTTACAGGCTGTCTGGAATGTTCACAGGAATGTTAAGTTCTTCCATGGTCCTTTGTCTTTGCAGATAGGCCATCAGCACTGTCTGGCTTCTTCATTGTTCTACCTGAAAGGTAGTTGTGGGTGTCACCTAGAGTAAGCACAATTGAAATACAGATACATAGTCAACATTCTTAAATTTAGATACAAAAATAATACATGCATACAAATAGGATAATCATATTCAGCAAATCATAACTTTTCCAATGACACCTCACATGACCCGTCTTGTACAAAATGCATCATAATAATATCACTATGAAGAATATGGGGTGCAGTGTCACACATCTGATCCCAGGTTGACAGAGACCACCACGACCTCTCTTTAAACTTTTATGATCTATGGAAGAGTTTCTCTCAGATTCTAAATATTGTTATAGAATGTCCATTACCATCACAGAAGTTAAAACAGATGGCATTTATGTACAGCTTAAAGAAGTGGTCCCCAAACTGTGGGGCACGCCCCCTAGGGAGGCACAGAGGAATGTTCAGGGGGTGCAATGGGGACCGGGCCTGTCTCCATAGGGGGAGGGGAGGGTGCACCACCCAGTCCCACTCTGCCCACAGCTCTGCTCCAACCCTGCCCCAGTCCTGGCTGCAGCTCCGGCACCAGCCGCATCCCTCCTTCTGGCCCTGGCTCCTGGCCCCAATCCCGGCTGTGGCCCCATTCCCCAGCTCTGCTCCCAGCCCCAAATCCCTACCCTGACCCCAGTTCCACTCCTGGCCCTGGTTCTGAACCACAGCTCCCAGGGAAGCACGGACAGGTTCCATTATGGGTAAGGGGGGGGCGCAACAGAAAAAGTTTTGGGACCACTGGCCTAAAGGGCTAACTCCTGAAGTCCAGATGAACTGCACTTTGCACAGGACCCAGCCTGGGGTGGGGAGGGGGGAAGGAAAGAAAAGCAGTTGTACGTCACCTTTATGCCTCTGAGATATGTCACTGGGAGCAGGTTCAGCTTCTGGTGTAAGTTACAGCAGTTCTAACTTGCACTCTTGTTGCAATGGCCCCCAAGGGCTACTCAGGCAGCTGCTGATTGGCGAAGTATAGAGATGTTCCAGTCTTCCCCTCTTCACCCCGCCACTGTGGGAGAGAAGGAACAGGATGGGGACAGTGTAGGTTGGATACGACCAGCCCTGTGCTACCTAGACATTCCCCATATACTGGGGAATCCTCACATTTTGGCTAATCCAGTTTTGCAGCCTTGCACTGGCTGACTGTCAAAAGCAGCTGAAGTGAGTGGCAGGTTCTGCCTAATGTGTTTTGTGCTGTCTGGACAGATAGTAGAAAGATCACATATTAATGTACATGATTTCAATGGGGCTGCACAAGTCAATACAGATACAGTACTGTGTGCACAGCTGACATTTGGATTAAAAATAAAAATGCTTTCTCTACTTACGGAATCTTTTCCACTTGGCAAACATCTTGTGATGTGGATTCCAGCAGAATGGGACTCAGGAAACTTTCGTTGTACTCTTGACTCAGCCACTGACAGACTCCCTTTGTGACTATGGGCAAATCGCTTAACTTCTAAGTATTACTTGTATGGCTCTGTTTTTCTTACTTATTTGTCCTTGCCTGAGCATCATTGACTTCAGCAGAGTGCTAGGAACAAAATTAGTGAATTTGTGATTCCAGAAACCAATCAGGGCACTTTCAGAGTAAGGTCCTGCTCAATAGGAGTAAGGGTGGCAGAGTGTGACTGTAGCAACTAAGCCTCTGAGCAAAAATTGATTTTTCTGAAACATAGTGGTGGGGTTGCAGTGTTCATTTAGGCCCAATTCCTTAGTCACACACTAACACTATCAGTCTTCCTTTCCATCTTCAGCCAGAATCCTCTTTTTCCTACCTGAATCTGTGAGCAATGCTTAAATTAGAAATCACAACTCAGTATTCTGGACGTGATTGTGTTGTCACAAATGCTGAACATCCCTGAAAATGATGTGGCAGAAGTAACAGACTGATTGTACATAAATAAAGCTTCTATTTGACGCCAATATCTTGGTCACCATAAATAATGGAAAGGTTGTAAAGGGAAAAAACAACATTAGTGGGTGCTCAGATACTATGTGAGGAGGGCCATGTAAGTGCTTGGGAAGAGTGTGGCAGTACCTCTTTAATACATCGCTAAATTCACATTTAGCAAGTTTTTTATTTTAATAAAAATATATCAAACTGCCAGGTGGTTTCTTCTAGATTTGCAAATAGATAAAGCCCTGATATTAAGCAGTCATTTTCATTAGTGTTTAAATGTCCCCATCAACAATGAGATTATGGAAGAGAGAGGCAGCTAAAAAGACTGATGATGTAGAATTAGTCAAGTCTGCCATATCAAGCCAGCATTGTCTGAGGATGCTGCTGCCCTATCAAATTCTTCAGTTATTGTAGATTCTCACATTCAGTATAACAGAACTGAGTTTTCTAGTTAATGGTCTAAAGCAACATCGAATAAATACAAATAGTTCAATCTTCCTATGCGGTCACCTCCTCCCACACTGGTGAGTATAATTAGGAAAATGCTACATTGCATGTCTTGAATAGTGAATGTAGCTGGTTGTTAATCATTATATTTACATAGTTTATATGAAAAATATTTAAATTCATGAATGCTCTAACTTTTCTTTGCCATACCATTAAAACTTGAAAAGTGCCTCAATGTATAATACTGTATTGGTAGCTTATTGATTTTTTTCTGTGGTATCCTCTTGAGAAAATTGTTGGACAACAAAATTCCAGGTGTAAGAAAACTTTTAGTTTAAAAAGAGAGAGATTATTTTTTGATGAACATGTTGCGGGGAGATGGAGATACACAGTTGTAAACTGACAGAGAAGTACATTCACATTAACAAATAAGCTGTAATATATTACAAAATATTGGAAAAATCTGTCTTATGGAGCCTATTTTGCAGAATGAATTGTGAAGTATATTTTATCTGTATTTTACACCAGTGTAATATTGATTTCCTACAAAAACAAACTAGATAAAAGATTTACGTGAAGCATAGGAAATCTCATTTGACCAACAAACAGTAACTGCTTCATATCTGAAGTATGAACAATGGCAAAATCAGAAATGGTTCACATATTTTGATAATTAAAAAAAAAATTGAGAACATTGTTAATTTTTTAACAAAATCAAGCACTTGAGAGCACCAAACGATTAATAATGTAAGAAGTAATTTGTCTTCGCTAATGAAGTCAGTGGTAAAAATTGTAATGTGGCAATTTGTATGAGTGGATATTTCCAAATAGATTAATAAAAGACCGAAAGAGGAAAAAAACAGTGAAGCAGAGTTTTGAGATATAATAGATTTTAAGAAGTTTCTGGTAACAATAATTACTTTAAAAACAGTGGCCAAGATTTTCCAAAATGGCTAGTGCTTTTGGGCAACTTGGTTCATGGGTGCCCAGTTAGAGACACCTCAAGGCCTAATTTTCAGAAGGTAAGTACTCAGTACTTTCTGAAAATCAAGCCCCTTTAGAAGTCTCAGGCTGGTCTCCCAAAAGTGAGGCACCCAAATCACTAATCACTTTACAAAACACTGATTAATAAGAGTAGCTTGATTCTCTTAGGCATGTGAAATGGATGACTATGCAAGAGTCAGCTTCAGCAGCGGAACCCTGTCTATCCTCATCACTAGAAAATACATACACAGTGCTGTGAGCCCCAAGCATTCACAAATTACATGTCAGGAACCAAAAACTCCTGAGATTTGCTTTAAAATAATGGGATTTTAAAAAAATAACTTTTGGATCTTTTTTATTTCCTCTTTGGTTTTCGAGCATTTAGAGTTCACATACCCCACCTTTCCTCCACAACCACGAGGGCTAGAAATCTACTCATTTTTAAATGAAAGATGAAATTCTCACTTATTTACATGACTCACAAAGATAGGGCTATCAAGGGGGGAGAATCTTGAAACTACACCAAGAGTCGGTTACACTGCTGTGAAAACCTGGCCCATTTCCCACCTCTGGATCCAACTCCTGGACCCCATGTCCTCCTGGGTCTGGGTAGTGACTGATCACTGTTCCTAGGTCTCGGTGTCTCTTTTGCAGTCCCAAGGTGTAGACCCCATGTCTGGCACCCTACTTGGGCAGTGGAACCCCATGGCCCAGCCGTCTACATCCTGAAACCAATACCACAGCCCTCCTAAGTCCCCAGTTTCTTGGATGTTTACCCCTAGGACTATACCTGGCTGTGGAAGGGACAATCATATGTCAGTAATGCCAGGAATATAGGTTTAGCAAAGGAATTTCTTAACTACAGAGATTCTTACTCTTGAAAGCACTGAAGAGTTACAGAGCCTTGAAGAATAACAAACAGTCCTAACCACAACCTCCCTGATCTGAGCTCACCCACTCCTGTGAGTCCTGCGTTTGGTCAGAGTCCGTTAGTCAGGCAGCCTTTCCTGCTTTCTGGCTCTGGTTGTTTTCCGTCTAGTGTTGGTTGGTCCTGTGACTCACAACTCCCTTCTTCAAAAAAATAAAAATAAAATAAAATAACCTTGTGACGGGCCTCTCCATAAGGCTTTATGGAATGTGCTTCTGAATGTATATGACATAACTGGAATATGTTTTAGGCTACATATGCCATGTAACATATCTGTGTAAAGGTCATGATCTACTGAATGTATTCATCCTATTTGTATGCATGTATCATTTTTGTATTCAAAGTTACGAATATTGGCTGGGTACTGGCTTGATTTTAACTAGCCTAGTAGAGCATTTGGTCAGCTTCTTGAGAAAAGTGCAAATTAAGTGCCCAATCAAAAACCACTTAAGCCAACAATGAACTTGAAGATGCCAATCCACATCTGAGCCTTCCCAGGAATGTGGCTTGGCTGGTAAAAACCGAGTCATGCATGGACATGTGGCTTGCCCATGTGACTCCAAAACTCCATCTTGGAACTGGACTTTGCATAGGAGTGAGGAGGGGGTCTCCACCCACAAGAGAAAGTCTATTTAAACCCCTGGGAGACCCCTCCATTTTGTCTTCAGCTGGCTAAAGAGATAGTCTCTCCACCCCCAAGGATACCTGAAAGAAACTGGAACAACGGACAGTCACTACAGGGGGTGTGAGTGATTGCTGGACCCAGACTAGCAGGAGACTAGTCTGTAAAAGGAAGCTTTCTGGAACTGGTGAGGTTTTATTTATATTCAGTTTCTTAGACATAGACTTGCGTGTTCTATTTTATTTTACTTGGTAATTCACTTTGTTCTGTCTGTTACTACTTGGAACCACTTAAATCTTACTTTCTGTATTTAATAAAATCACTTTTTACTTATTAATTAACCCAGAGTATGCCTTAATACCTGGGGGGGGGGGCAAACAGCTGTGCATATCTCTATCAGTGTTATAGAGGGCGAACAATTTATGAGTTTACCCTGTATACGCTTTATACAGAATAAAATGGATTTATTTGGGGTTTAGACCCCATTGGGAGTTGGGTATCTGAGTGTTAAAGACAGGAACACTTCTGTAAGTTGCTTTCAGTTAAGTCTGCAGCTTTGGGGCACGTGGTTCAGACCCTGGGTCTGGGTTGGAGCAGACAGGCGTGTCTGGCTCAACAAGACAGGGTGCTGGAGTCTCAAGCTGGCAGGGAAAGCAGGGGCAGAAGTAGTCTTGGCACATCAGTTGGCAGCTCCCAAGGGGGTTTCTGTGATACAACCAGTCACAAACCTTCTCTCCTCTTTAGTCAGCTAGAGAAATTACAGCTCTCCCAGGCCCCGTGTGGGGGATTTCAGCCACCAGACGTGTTTCTGTGTAGAGAGCCCATTCAAAGTCAATGGTCCTTGCCAGAAGCAAAACCATCCTTTTGTAGGAAATAGTCATTCAACACTGATTGTTGTGAGCTCTCTAGGAGGTGCTGCACCCCCTACCATGAGCTCAGTACCCAGAATACACTGGCCTTGTCAAGGCTAGACTGGTTTGTTTCACTCACGGAACAAGAGTTAGCACACAAAAACAGAAAAGCCAACACAAAATGAAGTTCACCATTTGACACAGACTGCAGTCACAACCGCAATGTTGCCAACATGTAAATGTAACAGTATTGCAAGTCCCACAATTCTGCCCTCTTCTTCAGGAGCTCTTGTGAGGCTATAAGGTGTGCCTGTCCTCACAGGGACTTTGAAGCAGGTGTCTGCACTCACCTCCCTCCCACTTTCAGCAGCCATCTGCTCTCCCCTCCATGGCCCATATAAGTACCTGCTTCCCTGATCCCTTCCCTCCCCTGAGTGTCCTTATCCTACCCGACTCCTGGCTCCCTTGAGTCCTGCCCCCTCCCACTGTCTCAGCCTTTGTTGCTCCTCAGCCCCAGAAGGTACTTGCTACCCAGCCCCTCCCCCATCACTGGCTCAAGCCCTCCCTATTTCTGACTACCTACAGCCCCTGCTTCCCAATCTGACCCCTTCCCTCCTCACCCATCTCTCCCAGTTACCTGGCCCCTTCCTTGCCCTCCCTCCCACTAACCCCACTCTCCACTCCGAGCCCTGGCAGGTATCAGATATCCTCCAGCCCAATCCCCACCTCCTCCCAGTAATCTGGAACTCCTATACCCAATCCCTTCTATCTCCTCACTCTCATTGTCTCAGTGTTCACCACTCCCCAGCCTCAGCAGGTACCCACCACCCAGCACCTTTTCTCACTACTCTGTTGCCTAAAAGGAACCTGATGCCCTGAGCCCTTCCTGCTCCTGGCGTCTACAGCCACTTACTCTGCCCGCCCCCAGAGCTTCTGCCCTCTCATCCCACGAACTCCTCACCGCATCTTCACCCCACCCACTCTCAGAGTCTTTTGGGGGGAATCTCATGGTCTTGATTTCCCCCACTACGCCACAAGCTTCTCGGGCTAACTGGCTGACTTGCTCCCCATCTTTCTTTGGGGGACTGACAAGGTGGCCCACTCTCCTCCCCAGTCTGATGAGATGCCACTCTCAGTGGCTGGGGCCAGCCTTCAGTCCCCTTCCTCATGCAAACAGAGATCAATTGGGGGGAATCCCTTTTCGCTCTGGGAGTGGGGAGGTAAAAATGGTAATTCCTCCTCTGTCTCTCTCCCTGCCTTGTGGGACTGGGAGCTAAGGCTGAGCCCCACTGCCCCTTCCTCCCTTACCCCACTGTCTGGGGGGTACATGTACATTGTTACAGGGAGGCATTTCAATATACCCTTTCAGTAATGGCTGCACTCTGCCTCACAAGCAGTTGCTTGGAGTAGCATTGTCCTGGTTGCTCACCCTGCAGCAGCAGCAGCATCCTCTCAACCCCTCTGCCTGAAAATCTGCCCTTCCCCATGCCGTCCTCTCCTGCCATGGCTGCCCCTCCTACTGCTGATCAGGAGTAAGAGAGAGCTAAGGGTAAGTCTATACTACCCGCCGGATCGGCGGGTAGTGTTCGATGTATCGGGGATCGATTTATCGCATCTCGTCTGGCTGCAATAAATCGATCTCCAAATCAACGCCCGTACTCCACCTCGGCAGGAGGAGTAAGCAGAGTCGACGGGGAGCCGTGGCAGTCGACTCGCCGCCGTGAAGACAGCCAGGTAAGTCGAACTAAGATACGCAACTTCAGCTAGCTGAAGTTGTGTATCTTATTTCTAAACCCCCCCCCCCCCACTAGTGTAGCCCAGGCCTAAGGTCTGACTCCTACCTCTTCCTCTGCATCCCCCAATCCTGACAAAGGGCTTCCTGCAGCAGAGCACTGGGCTCTGGGGTAGGAGCAGGGCCCACAAGAAGGTAAGGGGGGTACGAAGTGATTATTGTTGGGGAGAGGGTGGCAGTAGCAACTGACTTTTATGGGGCAAATGAAGTTTTGTGCAGCTCCATGTGTGATGCTCCTCGTCTGTGAGAAAGTCTATAATGTCCCTCCCACCTTCCCTCCTGCCCTTCAACCCCGTGCAGTGGCAGCAGAGAACCATGGAGGGGAGATTAGTGACATTTTTACATTGTAAAGAAACCTCACACATGGAGCTGTGGAAACGCTGGCAGCTAAGGGAACAAGTGGCTGCCAGGGCCTGGGAAGGGCAAGAGCTAGAGAGCAAGACCTACAGGCACCTGCTCCAAATCTGCATAAAGGCAAGAGCCCTTCATGTTATTGCCAGAGGAATTGCAGCAGGGGCCAAAATCTTTTACTTGTAGTAAATATGCCAGATTGGCCATACTGTGCTTGTCACAGACTCATTGGGAATAGGCTGGGGAAATAAAGTATCAGAAGACAGACTAAAAACTGTGATTTTTAAAGAGGCTCATTATGTTTTCAGGTCTGACTCGTGATCTTTGAACTCATGGGGCAGGCGATACACTTACTCTGTATGTAGTTGCAGTATTTTAAACAGACAGAAACCATAACAGATAATGAAGCACACATTTCCCAGCACATACAGTATGTGATCATCCTCACAAAGGCCTGCCAAGTGCCATGCATCTTACATGACACTCATACACAGAGTCCTGCTGTGTCTCATTCCCTAAGCCCTACTGTAATGTCACACATCAAGCAGGCAGAAAGGTTTGCCCTACAATTACTCATTCCCACCACTGGAGCCACTGTGACACTTGCTAAACAGCTAGCCAAGCTGTCTCTCCTCCTCCCGTCTCGCTGCGCCTCTTCCTGGATCAGGAAGGAGAAGCAGCCAGCATTGAGAAGTAGGGAAGGAAAAGATAGTAGCTATGACCAGTGGTGACACAAAGTGAAGGCCTTCTCATGCTCCCCACTGCTTGCTCGCTCTCCCAGACCTGTCACCCAAACCCACTACCACCTCCCTCCTTCCCCAAATCCATCGAAAATCTTATGTTCCATAATTATGCAGCTGCAGAATTTGCAGCTACACCCATGATACATTGTGCTCCAGAATCTAAATTTTCATTACAAAAAAAAACCCAACAACACACACAAAACAAAACTTGTGCCTTATGATTGCAAAGATAACCTTGAAAACATGAATCAAGAGTAATGCAGGTCTACACTAAAAAGTTAGGTCGACCCAGCTACATCACTCAGGGGCGTGAAAAATTCACACCCCTGAGAGATGTAGTTAAGCTGACCTAACTCCTTGTGAAGACAGTGCTGTCAACCTTGCTACCGCCTCTTGGGTTCGTGGATTAACTATAGCCATGGGAGAACTGCAGCATTTCTAGTGATATAGCCTAATTGATGTAGTGTTGTCTTTTCTAACCATAGCTCTGAGAGGTGCTAACCGCTGTCAGTCAGCTCAATGACTTGTTAATTTTGAAAATTAACAACACTTCAATGTCATCACTGTTACCTACTTCACTGCTGATCATTTTCACAGAAATGTCCAGTTAATTTATCACACAATCCAGAAAAAACAACACAAGCACTGCAGTACTTTGTTATTACTCTTATACTTAGTTCAATAGCACCCCCTCCCCAATTATTCATTTATCTTTAGCTGCTGCAGAATTTCTACCACCTTGCCAGGAAATTCCAGAGACTATGCAACAAAATTTTAGTCTATCTTGTTTGAATATAAAATGGGGCTTTGCACATAAAAAGCACTAAGGACACTGGTGTAGGAGAAACACTTATGGAAAAGTAGTACTTTAAGTATATTTAATAAGTTCAACAAGATTATCTATTTAAGGCACAGTGTACTCAGAACAAAGTACAACTGTTGGGACTGAAAGGGTGGATCACTCAATCGATTTTGGCTTTGTATTAATGTCACCTATTGGGAACTTTTACCATTAGTAAACAAAACTTTTCTGTAGTAATAATGGCAAAATTATTTCCATTCATTAAAAGGAATATCAGTCCTGACTCTGAGTTTTTTTTAATTAATTTTTAACAAACAGAAATGTTTTCACATTTAATTTAAAACGTGCAGTTATAGAAGTGAAAAACCCTATTGAAAGGTTCATAGTGTACAAACACGCCCCCCCAAACGAAACTCATTGGTGATTCAGTATTAGAGACAGAGCAGCCACTAAAATACAAGCAGCCCATGGGTACTACTAAAATATCTACCAACCCAATATGTCAACCAGCTGAGGAACACCAGTTCTGAACATGGGCACTTAGATCACACATTGGGGCACTCAAATGGGTATTTAAGTGCATAGCATGAGCAGTTACGCATCTGAGAACCCATATGAGTACACTCATGTACAGCACAGACATCCACTTTTGGAACATCTCTGCTATATACTTCTACTAAATGCTTCTTTCCGGAAAACTAAAGCATCTATTCCTGAGTTAGAGCTCCAAATGCCCCTTAATATCCTCCCAGTGGTCAGAGCAACCTACATTTTTCAAAAGTTGTTAATCCAATCTTTAGTTTTATGACTGTCACATACAACAATATGCTTTTTAAAAGGGGTGGGATTCTTCATAAATTGTAAACATACCTGTGAAGTACCTCAATCCATGGCTGAGGTATACATTAAGATTCCTTTGTTGTTAAGCAGTAAAAAGTGCGGCAACACTCTGCAATAGATAAAATATTATTAGTAAACTGCACTTTGGGAATTCTGCATGCATTATATAACACAGTTTTGTTAACTGACCCCTTTAAAGCTTTAAAAGCCAAAATTTTCAGCAATTATAGTATTCTTGCAGTGAGCTCATTAGAAGTAAAGTTGCAGACTTGAAACCATTTCTAAGTTGATATGTTTTGCCCCGTGATATCTCCCAGAAATAGAGAGAGTACATAATAATCCAATGCCTCATGCAAAATCAATTATTTTTTTAGTTCAGGATCCTCAGTCACTGAAACAGGATATTACTTTATGTTCTGAACAATACCTTGTTCTAGTTTCTAAGGAAACCAGTAGCAAAACTAAGTTTACAATGATGCATCCTCAAGAAATTGACTACAATGTCAGTCTCCAGGGTATCATTACAAACTGCTATTTGCATTTAAATTTCTATAACCCTTAAGCAACTGAATTGTTTGTTTATAAGCACGGATATGATCTATCAGGTACCTGGGTGCTATTCCCCCCCCCCCCCCCAGGTTAGCAATATATTGGCATTTAACTATGTGTAAAGCTAGCTTCCATATCTGAAATACCATTTTTACATTTTTATTTTAGAATTTTGTTTCCATACACAGTGAGACTGCTGTTCAAGCCTCGATGCATAACGTGTGCTTCATTAATTAACGTTGCTCATTTTGTTGCACACGTGGTAGCAACTAGGCTAAGTGATGTTGCTGTGTGTTACAAAGAACAAGATTCTACAAAAACAATATCTATTTTGCACGCAGGGCTTCGGGAGTCTTGGGCTAGGCAGTGTGGTTACATGCTCCTAGGGGAAGTCAAGGAAAACCCCAGATTTTTCTTGACAGACACTTGCCTCTTTTGTCAAAAAGAAACAACAAATATTCTGATGAGTTACTGATGCTTTTATAGTTGAAAACTCTCCTGACAAACTACTCCACTGACCAAAGATGACAAGGCCCTGACATCCTGCTTCTGCCTTCAGAATATATAGAACTGTTGTAAAAGCTGTTCACATAGGATGCAATCATAAAAAACAAAGACTCAGGGGCTATTTTCCCCCCCAGAGAAATCAACATCGATTTATCATCTAGCAGCAACCTCTTTCCAACTGCTTTCCTTTTCACTGTTGTTTTAAGACTTTACACTTTAAAATTTGTAATTATTTTTTGCCAAAAAAATCTAAAAGCTCTAAATTTATTCTGTATTTAGTGAAATATAAACATGATTAAAAAAAGGTTCTTCTAAACAAAATTACTTTTATGACTAAGCGGTCATACTCAGAAATTCAGAACCTGAATAGAAGAGGCCAGATTTCTGCTCTGAATTGCAGTCAGGCAGTTGCAAATGCAGCCTTCCACAATAAAACAAATTTAATTAAGTAACGTTCTACCCACGGCAGGTACAGCCATTGATTTGGATCAGAGTTTTTAGCAAATTATTTTAGCAAAATAATTGTGAGCCAGTCTTTTTTCTTAAGCATTTCTCCTTTATTACACTCTGCTCACTCTTCCATATCAACATGTATGATAAATTCATTGCTTCTGCAAAGTACGAAATTATAAACCCAAGAGAGGGAAAGAATTCTTCTGGGTATCTGCAAACACAAGCGTACTGCCAGCTGATTCTCTGTAAGGTTTCCTGTACTTTTCATCAATATGCCTTAAGCCTGACCTGGAAGATCCCCTTCAATTGATGGAAGCAAGTAATTAAGTCTCTGTGCTCATTATAACCTGTGCAATCTCATGAGCAAAGAGTGCCCTTTGAGCCAAACAGCTTGGTGGTTTTATGACAAAGCCTTTTGTATTGTAAGGTTAACAATTAGAGTCAGGCAGAATGTTCTTCTCATGGGGCTTGACACTCACTGAAGTGCTACAATCACCAAATTCATTTGAAAGGAGACTGGTTTGAAACCAGTTTCTGGGAGGCAGATGGCTTTTTGATTCACCAGTTTAGTCATCTAGCCTTCCTGTTTCCCCTTTCAACTCTCACTATGCTCAGACTCCACCCTTAGGATGTGGATTGGGAATATTTGCTGTTTGTAGGCATGCATATAATAAAACTCAAATTTAGGGCTGTATTTGGACAGTAGGGGGCACAATTGCATATGCCAGTCTCAAGCAGTCCAACAAACCCTGGGGTTGGTGGAATCTGAAGCTGGTTCTGGATTTTGTGGCTGATCCATCTCACTATAATGGGCCGAAATGCTGGATCTGAACTCTCCAGACTTTGAGGTACATGAGGGGTGGGGGAACAGGAAAGGTGTAATGGTTTGACATCCAAATATTATAGCTTGTGCTTGTCTCTATATCCCACATGAGCAGCACTCAGGTTGCCTGAAGATGCCCAGGCCTTATCCTGCATTGTGCAAATGGACAGACCACACACAAATCTGCTGGGTTCCTGATTGTGAATGCCCACCAGTGTTCCAGTCACAGAAAGCCAGCATGTAGCCTAGAGGAGGCCAGAATCAGGATGGAAAACTTCTACTCGTGCTGTGTCTCTGCTTGCATGTTTTGCAGTATTGACTATACACCGCTGGTAGCCAGAATCTGGCACTAAAGTTGCATTTTAAGGGGAAAATGAAAGGGTTTTTTTTTTTTTTTTTTAAACTTACCGAGACCTGAGTTCAGTTCCGGTGTGTTCCTCTTGTAAGAAGCATACCTCGTTTTGTGCTACTTCGGGTGTCAGTTATGCCACCATCTCCTCCTTGGGTAGCAGACTCCTCCTGGGAGCCTGAACTTAAGTCTTTGAAGGCAAGTGAAAAAGGAACACATTTGAAACAGTTTTATTTTAACCATTTCTTCCTCAATTCTTTTTGGCAATGAAAGAATAGTATCATAGGATGAAATAATCAATGGCTGTGTGGGGTAGGAATGGGTGGTAGAACAGGGTTAATTGGACAGAGGCAGAAAATGGGAGTTAGAGCAGAGGAAGTCAAAAGGAGAAGAAAGGCTGGTGAGCGGAAACATTGGAGAGGAATGAGGCATGCAAGAAGACCCAAAAAGGAGACTTGTTGGCACATGTTGAACAAATACAACTATGCAGACAACCAGAGGGGCAGTGCAAAATACATCTGACAGATATGAAGCAGAAGTGTGGCTGGGGCAGAGAGACATGGAGCCAAACAGGAAAAGCAGTTAAAGAGTTAGCCATGATGACTAGTCCATGTGATCAAAGGGTTTGAGTGCTCTTGGAGGATTGAAAAGAAAGGTTACTTACCAGTAATAGCAGTCCTTTGAGAGCATTCCCACTGCATACTCACACTTGTGTAGGGTGACCAGACAGCAAGTGTGAAAAATCGGGAGAGAGGGTGGAGGGTAATAGGACCCTATATAAGAAAAAGACCCAAAAATCAGGACTGTCCCTATAAAATCGGGACATCGGTCACCCTAGGTGGGATGCACACCCTGGCACTGCTGAGCTTAGGAAATCTAGAAAAGTAATGCAGTCCCAACTGGCATGAGTACCTCCTTATGGTTAGAAGAGTGTATAGTCCCCAATGGCTTCAATTCCGCTAAACCCATGTCCATCAAAGAACAGAATTCGGAGGCAGAGGGAACAGTGGGTGGGGACATCAACAACACCTTTTCAGAATCACAATTGATGGTAAATAACTTCTGTTTTTTCAAAGTGGCTTGGGCATATCCCTATATGTGTGTGTCTAATCAGCAGTACAGCCCACAGGAAGGTGTGGTGAGGAATTAAATTAACCAAGGATTGAAAAACTGCCCTTTTAAAATGAACATCAGATCTAGAGGCAAAGATGAGAGAGTAGTGCTGAGTAAAAGCTAATTTTAACACAGAGATCTATGGCAGGATAGCGCCACCTCTAGAACAGCATGTCTACCACCAACTGCTTCACAGACCACTTGTGATGGTCTTGAGGGCTGTGACAACTTGTCTGCCATTATATTTTCTTTAGCTGCAAGGTGCGGGGGCTACAAGATGTTTTCAGTGTGCCAAAGAGTTGCTCTGAGCATCTTTGGTGGGAAGTGATTGCTCAGTGGAAGCACCCCTTGCTAACGGAAGAAGAACATTGCTCTTTTGTTGTCCATCAGCTTTATGTACCATTTAAAAAAATTTGGTTAACCTTTACCAACACAAAAAAGAAAGTTAAAGGTCTGCTTTGATTTTTGTCAGATGAAAGGTTTGTTCAGTACCATATTCATCCTCATTCAGCTGCTTTGGCAGCAGAGCCATATTTCTTTGGATGAAAAAGAAAAAAAAAAGAAATAGAGTTAAATTAATATTGGATTTAAGGTTGGGTCACTCCTTGCAATATCAACACATTCTCAGGGATTTACAAAGATTTGCTCTCGGCTAAAACACAAAACATAGGCAGAGAGCACATTTTACGGGGCATGAAACTTGAAGCTAATCTGTTTGGTTTTGAGCTAAACATTCCTAAAATATAAATCAGGATTTTAAATATATTTTATTACACCACTGTAATTGGGATTAGTATACATTTGTATGACAACAAAACAAGCATTTAAAATTAATGTAGAGGAAAGCTGTAGGTAGGAGGGATTTTTACAAATACTGTAAGTATGTAGTAGTTTGCCAACTATAATGCTTGATTTTTAGTATATTTTGGTGGGTGTATTATTTTTAACAGTGATCTGTACAATTATTACATCTTAAAATCAGTAAAGAATTAAAATTCAAATGCTTTTAAAAGACATTTTGCAAGTCATTAGTCTCTAATTTGAACCAGACACTTTGTCTTTAAAACAAACAAATTTAAGACTAAGGAGCAATTTCATTTAACTAAATAGTCATTCTACATGAGAGGCACATTATAAGCACCCAACAAACCAACAGTTTTCAGTATGAGCTCTTTCTTCCAGTGCTTAAAAGGCATATTTTAATCTTAGAAATAAGTTTAAATGTATAAACTAAAAGTTAGACTAACTATTCAGAAATATAGAAAGGAGACATCCATAACGTAAAAAAAATAAAAAATAAAAAACACCAACCAAATGAAATATAAGAAATAAAAGAAAGATGTGGATACCCACAAAAAAACATTTAAAAGAATGTTGAATGTGTGACTAAAATCAAGAAAATTCGCAGTTAAGGGTGAAACATGCCATATGTTATCCAATGCTTGGGCACAATGAGAGCACTCCTTTCACTTCTGTTGTAATGCCCCCTGTGATGCCTAGAAATAAAGACCATATGGTATATTTTCCTTTACTGTAAATAATTGGGGTGGTGGTGGTGGTGATTTGAAAGATGGATTACTATTTTGTAAGTGTTTAGTTTGCTGGGTCCAGCAGCTGACCTCATAAATTCATTGCATTACCTTGACAACAAAGTATCAGATGTGTAATGGTCTGATTCAGTGTGCAACTGAATGCCTCCTGAGAGGTGCTGAGCCCCCACAACTACTAGTGAGTTAAGTGGGAGTTGAGGCTCCTCTGTCTCACACAGGATGAAGCTTTATTTTAGGAACTAAAGGCCACACATTGCCCTGAATTGCCACATGAAATTCCCATTGACTTTGACTCACACGTGTACAACTATCATTAAAGGCGGTATACAGGAGAGAACATTTGGCAGTTCTGTACTCTCTAGGGACATTGAGCTTTAATTTGCCTGCCATGTCATAAGCAAAATGGAAACAGTAGCAAAGTCACATTGTCCTTAATACTGATATCTAATGGATCAGGGTAGAGTGGGCAGGTGTTATTTTGGAACTTTGGCATCTACTCAGGCCGATCTACTGCAACACCTAGTATTACTGCCAGTCTAAAGGGCACAAATTTCATTACGTCACAAAAAGCTACTTCAACTACTGAGCCTCAACATCATTTCAATTTTTCACTCTTTTATCTGTATGTGTTTTATATCTCAACAAAGTCTTATCTCTCCAGGCTACTGAGATAGGATAATTCTCTGTAACAAAGCCCAACAGAATGAAAAAAAGAGAACATTCCAGAAGAGAATGGTTACTGCCACAGTGACTGCACTGGGTTCGAATCTCACCTGGTAGGCACACACTGCTGGTACTTCAGTGCCATGTACATAAATTGCCAGAATATACCAAGACACTGAATAGGTGTTAGGAACTATGGCAATAGGTGCTGTTCTAAGACCCAAGGCAGAGAGAGAGAGAGAACATGAATTAGAGAACTCTAAAGATGGGGGATGTGTTTAGGAATCCTCTAAAAGGCTGGAATAATTTCTTTTTAAATAGAGAAGTGTGTTGCTAGTCTATCAGAAATATAATTGGCATCCTATATAGTCATGAAATACAGTTATCCAAATTCTGAGGCCATGTAATGAGCTGTAGGGCAGTTATAGCTGCTTTAATAGAAATGGGAAGGTTGTTGCAGGAAAACAATTAAAGGACAGTAGTGGAGGGAGGGGGAATAGACTAAATATGTTCAAAGTTGATATAGTGCCCTAAAGCAGGCATGGGATTTTATACTTATATAAGATGACAATGAGATTTGGAAGGAGACAGAGAGGTGATGAGGTGGAAAAATCCAGAACAGCAGCTCCATATGGCAGAAGCCAAAGAGGTGTTTTTTACACCATAAGTGGCAAGATTGCACAAAGAAAAAAGGCGTTGTATGAGCAAAGCAAAAGAATCGTAGGAAAGTGAAGGCTTAAGCAAGACTATGGAGAGTTTTAAAAACAAGACCATATTAAATAAATACAAAATGAAACCTCTGGATGCTCAACACAGCTATCTTAATTGTACGTCACAACTGAGCCATCTGTAGGACATATCAGCACTGGTGCTTAACTGAATAAAATGGAAGGAGAGCGTACTAAAAAAAAGGAAAAAGAAGAAATATTCCACTGCACAGCGAAGAGGCCTCTTTCTATTTTTCACTTCTCTTTTTATCTCCTTCCCTTCTATTTCTGTAGCTGGTGTGATTTCTCTTCCTGTTCCTGCTGCAGGAATAATACCGAATTATTGCTTCTTTAACTATAGCACTTCTTTAGAGTTTCCATGTATGGTCTCCTTGCAGTGGGTTGGTATTTAATACATCCAACTCCACTGAAAAATTCAAGTTCAGAACTGCAAAACAAAATTGTTAAAAAGGTTTTTAAACTGCTCCCTAACAATGAGATAATCATTCAAGAGAACTGAGGTAATCATTACAAGCAAGCAATCCTTGCCAAAGACTGAATTAAATTAGTTCTGGAAAGACAGCCATAGTGCTGAAGCCTGCATCCTGTTAAGAATATACAAAAGGAAAATGCCTCATACATATTTTTGCATACATTTTTCCACTGCCTAATTGGGCAGTAGGAGTGAGATAACTCATACCCAATTGTTCTTGCAAGCCACAAGTGTAAAGAGAGAAGGGAATTGTTAACAAGCTAATATTAGAAATAAAATGATCGAATCATGTTATTGGACTATCAATTGGATGGATGTCACAAATTCTCTTGTAGCAAATTTGCTCTTCCTTTTGCCACAAAGATTAGCCACAATCTGTGATGCTAGTACTTTGCTGGAACGAATAGTACAGGAGCTTCACTGCTGTGTTATTATCTGGGATCTATTATGTTTTACATTTTTCAAAAATCTTTAAGCTAGATCTTTGACATTCAACTGCCTATAAAGACATACACCGCCTGATGAGAAGCTTTGATGTGCATTTTGAGGATTAAATAATCTAGATGGAAGGCAATGTGTTTCCAGCCAAGAAGAAAACTATGGAGGAAATTTTGCCTCCTGCTGTTTAGCACTGCTGGCAGTCAATACCTTTCAGCTTACCCTCTAAATTTGATTTCATACATATTTACAGACTATTTTTCCTCTTACTACTAATTCTTTTGAGACCAAATTAAGAACAAAGATAGCAGGGACAGGCTTCATCAAATAAAAATGTAAATATGCTGCATCTCATTTGTGGATGAAGAAACTTTATTTAAATATTTTCTCAAATAGAATATCCTTGCTGTGTCATTATTGCTTGCAACTGGAAAAGTAATAGCCAACAAGTCAGAGTAACATATTGAGGCTTAAGTAAATTTATTCGTTCTGATAATGTAATCTAGGAGTTTTTTTTAAACCAGAATTTTCTGCATCTTCAGACAGGGAAAACATATTGATGATAATTCCATATCAGTTCATCAAGACTAACTTTATTATAATACATACAAATGAATGTACAATCATTACTTACTGTACTTACTGTATTGTGAGGTAGTTCAAGAACAAAATTTCACCTACATTAACATTTCTATAATTTAGAGGGGAAAGTTTTCTTGATTCATTTTTCATTTGCAATGCCATTCTTCTACTGCAGAAAAATAGGACTTACAATATTTTTGGCTCTGCTGCAGTAGAGCCTGTTGTTAATAATCAATTGTTAATAATTTGCTAATAATCAATAACCAAATAATTGATAACCAATAATTGATAAAAATGTTAACTGTAATTACATGTTTAGTGAGAGTGGCTCTGTTGAATCCCAATTACTTCAGTAATAACAAGCCTCGGATAAATTACATTGATATATCCAAACAAAGCTAACAGTTAGTAAAGACAGCACATACACGGAGAAGCATACAGTTACAACAGCTGCGGAAGACGTCCCCTGTTGTTCACTGACAGCCTGCCTCCAGTCTGCAAATCATCTCACTTCCCCTATGTTTTAGGGGCAATTATAGGCTTGTTCCGCTCACTGTGCATCATTTTAGTCTTTTTCTATTTCCTCTTTTTAATATACACTTCTTATTTTAGGCTGTTTCCAAGGTTCCCTGTTCCATTGCAACTGTCTCAACACCTGTTGGTTAGTCACTATCTATACCCTTTTTGGATAATTTAATTCTTTATACATCTTGCAGTTAGTACATTATGAAATAAATATCTTAAAACAGCCTACAAAATAGGTTAAGGGTTACTGAGCAGTAAAATTCCATTCTTCATTAGATTTCTTTAACGCAACTCCAAACTATCAGGGGAGTCTTGCTCCTAGGCAAACATTAAAATCTTTCTTGGCCTATCTTAAGTGTCAACAGCAGCGGGTGCACAAATTACCAACAAATCTTATGCACAGAACTTGTAAAGACCGGAGCATGGACAGTCAGGCTAAGTGATCAGAGTCAGGAGCCAGGAACCAGAGCCAGGGGTTGGAGCGGGAGCAGGACTCGGGAGTCACACCAAGGTTCATTGCCAGAGCCTCAATCAGGAGATGAGTCAGGGGTCAAGACAGAGCCAGAGTCAGTGTGGAGGAGCAGGGACCTGGAGCAAGGCAGAAAGCAGAAGCCAGGAGTGGAGAATCTGGGATAAGAAGGGCAGGGACCAAAAAGAGGCTGGGAGGCAGGAACCAGGAATAGGAAGGAAGACATGGCTCAGGAGTCAGGCAAGTCAAGGTCCAAAATAACAGACAGCCAGGGATTCACCCAATTGCTCAGACAACTTCCTGTGCCTCCTTGTGACCTGCGGGGTGGTGGCTGTGCTCTAAGCACTGGAGGAGGACCCATGGGGCCAGGTTCAAGACCCATAATCCTTCACAGAGTTATGAAGACATAAATGAAGTTGAATACACAAAGAAGTAACTAAAGAAAACAGAACAACAGTGACTTGTTGCTATAAAACACAGAAGAAAATAATTTAAAAGAAGAAAGTGGTAGGGGAAGATTTTTCTTCTAGTTTTTAAATGCAAAATTCTAAATCCAAAATCAGAACTGAAAATTATAAAAAAAATTTATTGTGATTCTCCAAAGTGACACTAAAGCACACAAGAAATGTTTTCTATTTTACTAAAACCCATTAATAGTAACTAACTAAAATTTCAGTTGGATGGACTTTGCATAGACTCATTAGTTGAAATATATGGCAGCATGCAGGGAGCAAGGATGAAATCCTGGCCCCACTGAAGTCAATGCGAGTTCTGCCAATGACTTCAGTGGGGTGAGTGTAACAATCTTGGAATTCATTAAACAACAAACCAGTGAATGAGAAAGGAATAAAACTTTAATAAAACAAACTGGAGAGCATCTCTCTGGTAAAATGGTTGCTCTCACTACGAGATCATACTGAACCTGACTATGAGACACCCTTTAGGAAATATCATGACCTGTTTCAAGGGTTGGGTTGCTTGCAGGGTTAACATACAATTCAGATAAACAAGCAAGTCCCTCCAGTTATCCATCCATGTAGAAAGGTGCCATTTACACTCCGTGGTAAGCTCAAGGCTGAGCCTGCAAGGATGGAAACAATGCAAGGAATACAAAAAATTGAGGAACCAACAGAATGGGTGAGCTCCCTGGTCATTGTGGAGAAAAATAATGGCCAACTACGAGCATGCTTAGATCCCAGAGACCTCAACAAGGCTATAAAAAGAACATTTCAAACTACCAACCAGAGATGAAATTATGGCTCAATTTACAAATGCTCAATATTTCAGTAAATTGGATGCATCCTCAGGTTTTGGGCAGCTAAAATTAACTAAAGAAAGCACAAAGCTATGCACATTTAATACCCAATTTGGAAAATACAGATTCATATGCTTACTCTTCAGCATACATATTGATCTATCAACATATTAATGGTGTTGACACCTCAATGAATGACATCACCATCTGGGGCTCAACAAAAAAGGAGCATGATTGTAGACTTTGGGAAGTCCTGGATGCAACTAGAGATGCAAAGCTCAAACTAAAGAGGGGAAAATGTCTTTAAGGGGTTAGAGAAATGACTTTTATTGGGGACATTATTTCCAATGAAGGTGTAAAACCTAAGAGGAAGATTTCAGCCATTGAAATGATGCCATGTCCCCAGTCAAAGAAAGATGTCCAACAATTCCTGGGAATGGCTAATTATCTTGGAAAATGCATACCTAATCTATCTACCAAAGCAGCAGCTTTGAGAAAACTCCTACAGAATAAAAATGAATGGTATTACGGTGCAGAACAGGAGGATTCATGGGAAGGTTTAAAACAACAACTGATACAAGAACCAGTGTTGAAATTCTATGCACCAGGAAGGCCTATTAAAATTTCAGCAGATGCTTCACAGTCTGGGTTAGGTGCAGAGATTTTACAGAAGCATGAGGATTGTTGGAAACCAGTGGCATATGCATCCAAATGACTGACTGAAGCAGAAACCAGATACGCACAGATCAAGAAGGAAAGATTCAATCAGTATATTTATGGACAGACAGTGGAAGTTGAAACAGACCACAAGTCCCTGGTAGCGTTATTTAGCAAATCGCTAAATGACTGTACCTTAAGGATTCAAAGAATGATGATAAAGCTGCAAAAGTATGAGTTGGTTGTGACCTACACACCCAATAAATTCATGTTCACTGCTGATGCACTTTCCAGAGCAGTGGCTCCCACAAAATCAGAGAAGACTTTAGAGACAGAGATGCAAGCCTATGTAGGTTTAATTGTAAATTCCCATAGCTAACAGGAAACTGCAACAAATAAGAGAGGAGAGGTTACCAGCACATCACTCTCAAGTGAGTCTTTGCCACTCACTTTCCTCAAATACCCCTTCTCCAGGCAGGTTAGCAAGTCTCTATGCGTCTTTCAGGATGTTTAATCTCTTGCTATGATCTTCTCAGTATCAGCCTTTCTTTAGAGTCTAAGTTGTTCTCTTGTTCCTTGACAGTGAGGATTTCACCCCTAGTGTTTTAAATATGCTGAGTTCCCTTCATCTTCTTTAGCAGACATCCTTTTCTGCCCAGCTTACATTCAATGAGAAACAATGGACATTGTTTTCCGTAACTGAATGCTCTGAGCTTTCTTCCTTAGTTATTACTTTAGCAAAGACTACTAATTGCTTATATAGTCATATATGCTATCCTAACATACCTCTGAATGTATACTAATAATAGTACAAATGTTGTTATAAACATTACAAGCTTTACAACTCAATGACTCAATATTTCAAAAAGTATGATAAAGAACATATTTTCAAAAGCAATGATGAGTTTTTAATAAAGTTCAGTACATAACAGCAATATACAGAAATATATTATCATTGGAAAAGAGGTTGGAAACATTTACTGAATGTTTGTCTTGCAGGGTGCAATTAAATCAGTAAGTCTGGCCTCTATGCTCCTTTCTATTTTATCTAGAAGATCTAATGTGACAGACCAGAGGGGCATGGAAGGAGAGGAGCAGAAATTCTGTGGTATATTCCCTCCTCCCAGGACCCTGTGGAAAACTCTATCTGAGCTCTAGGACCAAGGCACTGCACGAGTTTGGGATTGATGCTAGAGCTAGAATGCTGTGGAGCAGCTTTATTGCATCACATGGTTCCCTGCATAGCTGATCAGATTAGGGTGACCAGATGTCACAATTTTATAGTGCCAGTCCAGATATTTGGGGCTTTTCTTACATAAGTGCCTATTACCCCCCACCCTCTGTCCCGATTTTTCACACTTGCTATCTGGTCACCCTAGATCAGATACTAGCCCAGATGCTCTAGACCTGATGAGGAGCACTCAGCACAAGTTCAGTGGGACTTTAAGCTGCCTTTGCGCCTCCTTGATCCTGGGGCTAACTAGCCAACCCCCAGCATAGATTAGATACCAGGAACTGTTGCATAGCAGCATATGAGTCAGATTCAAGAACAGCCCAGCCCCATCCCTATGCCAGCAGCCAGAAAGGTGTGCTACTAAGCCACTATACCAACATTATGCAACCTGACAATCCCCTATGCTGGGGAAATCCTTCAGTGGCTGGATCCACTGGCTTTAGAATACAAAACAGACACTATGCAATGGAGAACTGAGGCCACTCTGTCTGCACTGGTGTTAACAATGCACCAAGCAATATTAACTTCTACTGGACTTTCCACAGCTGCTATTGTGCAGATACAGGGGGATGCAACTAAAGGCACATTGCTTCTGGTGGAACCACGCTGCTAGGAATAGGGAGCACCTATGGCTGGGCAGCAACATAGGGGGTCTAGAACCAGAATCCCTCACAGATCTCTAGGCTCCACAGATTTCAGTGCCCTAACCTCCGGCTTCCTCTGCATTCCCTAAACCTCTTTCTTTGAAGGGAGCATACAAAAATATCTCAGTGAGCTGCGTCTTGCAAAGAGTTTCCTGGGCTCTCTGTCCTCTCCTGCAGGTTTTTATTCATAGAAAATTACAATGTGGCCTCCTACCTTGGATCATTTTTTTTTTCATGAAGTTGTTTGTTGGCAGCTTTTTCATGAAGTTCAGCTATTTGGAAAGTGTCTATATTCACAAGCACAATATTAAGCTGAGATGTGTTTTGTTTTATACTCCTTGTTGGTTTCTTCTATGCAAGTTGAGATAAAATCTACTTGAAAGTAGAGCAAATTTTTTAAACAAATTTTCTTCTTGGCAACGTCCCATGTAAAGAGGGAAGACAAAATTAATTTCTTTATAACTGCTGTCTGCACTGCAGAGCGGTGTCTACGAAGAGTTGTGACAAGTAAATAAGAACTGAGTTTTCCAAACTTTCTCTTTAATCTCTTACTATATAAATCAATAAAATGCATGATGTTTTATTCGTGAATATAAACATGTTACCAACATAATAAAAAAAGGGCCCTGGCCTTACTCCTGTGAGTAGGATCATTCATTTCAATGGGACTACTCACATGAGTAAATGCTTCAGGTTCAGACCGAAACATTCTTATACACATTCACAATTCAAATGTATGCCCCCTCAGACCATTCACTGGCAGGGGCTTGGTTCTACTCTAGGCCAAGCCTTCAGTCAGACTGCCTTAACTGACTTCTCTATCACTTCAGGAAAACTTCAATGGCCCATTTCAGCATTACCCTGCACCTTGTGTAGTCCTATGTACAAGTGCAAGGAGAGTGAAAAATGATAGCAAGTCAGAATGGTAGCCATCATGACCCTGGGCTTCCTACTACCTGGTCTCAGACCCTTACTGTACCACCAAGTTTCTCATATGGACATTTTACCTCAGGGCACCCCTTCCTCTGCTCCCTTGTTACAAGGAGCCCATTTCCAGGAGCAGGGTCTCCTAATAGGTATGGAGGCTTTCTCTGACCACCACTGAAGAAGTCACCATTCACCACAGCTCCACTCCAGACTGAATTAACAACCTTGGAATTTATTATTTACAGTTAACACCTGTGAATAGACACTGTTACTGATCATCTAGCAGTGTCCACTGTACCTTTCAAGTCCTGAAAAGTATTATTTCATACCCCAGTTCAGGCTTTCTTTCCATAAGCTATGGAGTCCAATGTTTTCCCACTCCAGTCTCACCATCACCCTCCCAGCGCCTGGACCTCTACCATTCCTGATGGAACGATCTCTGCAGACACCTTTCTCAGCAACTTCAGTAAGCTTGGATCTCCAGCTGACAAATCTCCACGCGTACTCTCCTCCAACAGCTCTTTCGAAGAGACGTTCTGGGGTCATTCCTAACAACCCAGTGGACCCTCACAGAGGCCTTAGTGGTTTGAAACCTCTCTCATTTCCACTCACATATTTTACCTCCCACATACCTTTGCCTAAGATAATATAAATGCAGTACATATGTTCTCCAGCATAGCGTTTTACATCAACTTGGCACTCACTTTATACTGGTGCAAAGTACCGGACAAGCTAGTGAATTGGGGCCTAGAATGTGAATCTTCTGAGTTTCCTTTGCAACTGCATAATGTTCGAATATACGATGCTCTGGCACATGCCTACTGAACTTCATAAGAACACAAATATTAGGAGGACATACGTGTTCAGGAAATCTTCACAATTTTCCTGGAAGACTGAGAATATAACTTGGACCACTACATCTGAAAATAGATCATCTTACAAACACACACATTTCCATCTCTCTTCAAAGGTTTATGGTGCACAGATAATAGGATGAGTTTAAAAAGGGAGAAAGAAAGATGACGTTTTAATAATGAGAAAAGAAGATAGAAAGATTTAAGACTGACCTTTAGAAGAAAATATTTCATGCTAAATGTTTTTTATAAAAGGTCTGTCTTCACCATTTCTGCAGGTGAAATGTGTTCATGATAATAAGTGGTTTCCTGGGATTTTAATGTCTAATTTATGAGGAAAAAAAGAAGTTTTTCTCATTTGCAAGACTGTATTCAAAAGAGATGGTTAGCAAATACCTTCTGTAATGACTGTATAAATGTGAATTACACAAATGAATGTTTCCACAGTCTCAAAGGTCCCACCACTGTAATTAAAAGGTGAGTTAACTTTCACTTTTATTTTGTTATTCTTATCTTCTGGGGCTAATTTAGGATATTTGTGACACAATAATATTCATTTATTTCTCTGAGCCATGTTGTATGTTATTTTAAAACTAACATCTATGGTGTCCTTGCTTTTAAATGTAGATTTAGCCTTTCTAGATTAAGTTTGGTGAAACATCTGTGTTAGAAAGTATAAAAAATTATCATTTTCTGTGTGGACCAGGCACAGTGCTCACATTATACTGTCTTATAGAGAGAATTAAAGTGATGCTGATGTCTGAGGACCTGGATGGCTCAAGGGAATGGTAATGTGACACAGAGTTTCATTTGATGAAAACCAGCGTGAATTCAACTCATGCTGATAATGACCAAAAGTCATTATCATTTGATGGCTGTCCAATAACTTATAAAAGTTATAAATAAGTTAATGGTTCAGTCCAGTTCTTAGCAAAGTGTCCAAATTAGAAGTGAGCAAATAATGCAAAAATGTTTCTACAAATATAAATTCATATTTCTAAATGATTTTGCTCAATCTTCTTTTGTATGCACTTTCTTTTTAATAGTGTCACAAACAAGTTCATTGGGAGGTATGTTTGTGAATTTAAAACAAATACTGGTGTATATTTATGAAAAATTAATCTCAAATACAAATGACTGCATTGGAGACCTAATCCTTACAATTACATTCATCCAGTCAAGGAACAGAAATGTGAGAAAGGATCTACATGTTCAATCAACATTAACAAATACAGCTTGAATTTTGAATATCAAATACTCACAAATGAACTACTCATGATCAAGTTATAGTCCAATAATTACTCTCAGAAATTATTTGGCAAAAAAAAAAAAAATTCAAATGACAAATTCAAAAGAGTAATACGTTGTTCACAAACAAAAAGAGAGGCCAAATTCTCCTAATAAATAATGAGGTATGAATCATTCACCTTGCATATGAAGTGGAGAATATACAGACCTGGTGGACATTGGAAAGGGGTTAAGGCCTTGGCAGGGAGTAGTCTGGCTGACAGATGAGGGCATTCTGGGCATCTGGCAGATTTCATGAGTTGGTGTATTCGGGAGTACAAAACTCTAGTATTGGCATTTAGGAAGTGCTGGTGCTTGGTGGTGGGTGAATCAGGGAGTATAGATGAATGACCAGGAGAGAAGGGAGATCTGGTGGATGGGGTGTTTGAGATGGTGGGTAGTGTAATACTTTAGCAGTGGTAAGAAGCTACAAAGCTCTGGGAAGGGCCATTTGGGTGCAGAGTGCTATCTATTTATAGAGGGACCCATACCACAGGGCCTACACATCTCTGTGGTATCTAAGCAACTCTTGCTGGGAGAATGTCAAGAGGTGCAGGGGGTGTTGGCATTTGGCCTGGGGTTGGGACATTTGGTGGGTGCACATCTGATATGGGTTCAGGATCTGATGAGTGGGGGCATCTAGTGGATGAAGGGCTCTGGGGGAAACATTTCAATGAAATTTTTGAAGCCAGTGTAGAAATAACTCTGTAAAACTGGTATAAAAGTGGGAGGAGAATCAGACCCTGACATCTGAATGGACTTTGTTGGGGTCCAGACACATTGGTGGAACAGCATGGGTAAGACTGCACAGCTGGTCATTTATAAACAGATTTCAGTTTCCGGCGCTGTCAAACCACCACCTTTATACAGAATCGAATTCTATTTGCATTATTTCAGTAACAATAGTAATAGATTATTGCTGATCCCAGGCTTTTACAAGGAGAGAATATTCAAATAGAAGTGAATGAAAGTGCATTGTTTTACCCTGATCCCATGTTCTTGTTTGTCCCCATGTTCCATTTACAGCAGGATACTGTATGTGCCTCATATATGCAGATGGTAGTGAAGTAGCAGGAAAAATGAACTTGTTTTCAACAATTACAGCCTGGTGACTAACTTCATGGCTATGCACAAGTCCTGTCAATGTCTATACCCCATAGATGGTGCAGGGATGCTGGAACAATTTTTATAGTGGGGAAGCTGAGAGCCATTGAACCAAACTGTAAACCCTGTATATGATGGATACCACTTCAAGCCAGGGGGTGTGGCAGCACCCCTATACCAGCACCTATGCATTGGTGTATTGACTAGTAAAGTCCGATTCTCCTCCTTTACACTGGTTTTAAATCAAAGGAGTTCCATTGACTTCAGTGGTGTTACTACTGATTTACCTGGATGCAGGAGAAGGGAGAATTCGATCTAGTAGAGTTTGCCAGGAGAGTGACCACAAGCATATTTTGTTGTTAAATTTAATGACAGTCACAACACTTCCAATCGGCAATATGTATTGTTCACTATGTACAATATCATGCCATAGGGAAAAATGATGCTTAAGGCAGAATGGTTATACCACTCTAGCCTTGAGCTAAAATGACATTATGAATAAACAGTGCATGAAATAATAATAGCAATCAAGATAACTATATTTAAAAACAGCAGAATGAGGGCAAACAATTAAAGCCCCAAATTTAAACAAAAACCAACCAACAAATCATTAAAAAATGTAAACATCTAGATTAACAAAGAGAAAATGGCAATATAAAAATCATTAAAGTCATGTATTGTGGTGGATGCAGCGATTTCCTCTCTATTGAGCTGATTGGCAACCAGCGGGAGGTAGGGGGAAGTGAGTGTCCTCAAAGCTGCAGCCCAAAGCAGCCTCAGACTTTCCTATTGGCCTCCTCTGCTACTTCTTCCCCCTCCTCTCTAGAGCTTAACAGAAACAGAGGAGTGGCTGAAGGCACAGTTGTCACCTCATGTTGGAAGTTGGGGGAGGGCAGATATAACTAGGGTGACCAGATAACAAGTGTGAAAAATCGGGACACTTTCTTTTTTGTGAAAGGGGGATAATAGTTGCCTATGTAAGACATAGCTTCTAATATCGGGACGTCTGGTCACCCTAGATGTAACCTGCTCCCCTATGATTACACTCTTACTAAGAATAGCTATAAAAACTACAGAAGAATTCAAACGGAGTTTACACCCATGCTGGAAATGCCAAAATGCTGATGAATTTTATATTGAATCCAACTTAATTTTACAATTGATTTTTTCCTTCAGTGCAGTAGTGAAATCATATTATAATACCACTTATCTATAGAGTACGTTAATTCACACTCTGAATTAAGTGGCTCAAATGAGGATTTAATTTAGATTTACTAAGACAGCCATTGCATGTTAATTAAATAGCAATTGATTATTAAAATATTTATACTGAGGTTTAACTTCTACAGTATATAAAATTATATGTTAAATAGTGGGCCAAGAGTAGTCCCTTTCAGTGTACCTGTATATCCCCATTGAGTACAGGGGGGTTGTACAGATGTAAATGAAAACAAAATTTGATTGAATAAATTGATTTACCCTCTTCAGTTGATGTTTATTTAACATACAATAGCTCAATGACTCAATGAGTCTAAATCAAATGCTTAGCTAAGTGTATTTACGACACTAAAAGTATAGTATTGATTATGCTATATATTCTGAAACTGTAAAACATGCTAGTAAATCTACTTATTAATTACAATAACAACACTGGTCTACAATTTTTGAGAAGTCGTCTGCTTCAGAGATAAAATGTGCTATTTATTATGTATTTTGATGTGCTGAATTCAAATATGACAATTAAAACAACGGATTGGCTACTGTTTCTAAGATATTTAAGTTTTTACATTTTATGTCTATGTATATTGTGTAGATAGTAGAGTTTTAATCATAAATTGTAAACCTAGGTCTTTTCATGTGTTTATGGTTGCTTTACATGATAATATTTCACCTGTCCTGTTTATGTAACACTTTAAAAATCAGCAAAAGGGTTATACAAATAAAATTTGTTATGAAACAAAAGGCAAAAAACTATTATGTACATAGTTTAGTCCTATTCAGTGTCTACTCGGCGCTTCTTGGCTTGTCTCTTGTATTCATTAAATGCAGCATCTCCTGTCACTGTCCAGCAATAGTCTGCAAGCATTGATGGGCTCCATTTGCCCTGATAGCGTTCTCCATTGTTGCAATGTCCTGGTGAAATCGCTCGCCGTGCTC
>NW_020664561.1:41618342-41654247 GCF_002925995.2 Terrapene triunguis | reverse complement strand
AAATGTACCACTCTTGTATCTAAAACTAGAAATATAAAACATAACTCTGAGGGCCTATTGTAATTATGTAAAGTGTGGGCCATTAATGATGGTTTGGAATCTTGATGACTCCCATTAACAAGGACCATTGTCTGCAGATGACTGTGTTTACCTGTGAGTCTTCCTGTATATGTGTGTGCTGGCAAGTGAGTAATGAAGTCTTGCAGTGACATGTGATCATGTCACCTGAACTGAAATCCATCTTTAACCTGGTGCTTTTCCAGTGAGGGGGGGTGAAAACCCAGAGGGACAAAGAGTTCCCGCCTTATGCAAAAGATATATAAAGGGGTGGAAGAGAACAGAGAGGGAGAGGAGTCATCATGGAGAAACCCCTAGCTAACACCTAAGCTGGAACAAGAGCTGTACCAGGGGAAAGAATTGTGCCCAGGCCTGGAAGGTGTCCAGTCTGAGAAAAACTTACTGAAGCATCTCTGAGGGTGAGATTATCTGTATTTAGTTTGATTAGGCATAGATTTGCGCATTTTATTTTATTTTGCTTGTGACTTACTTTGTTCTGTCTGTTACTACTTTGAACCACTTAAATCCTACTGTCTGTATTTAATAAAATCACTTTTTATTTAGTAATTTACTCAGAGTATGTATTAATACCTGGGGGAGCAAACAACTGTGCATATCTCTCTATCTGTGTTATAGAGGGTGAACAATTTATGAGTTTGCCCTGCATAAGCTTTATGCAGGGTAAAACGGATTTATCTGGGTTTAGACCCCATTGGGAGCTGGGCATCTGAGTGCTAAAGACAAGCACACTCCTGTGAGCTGTTTTTGGGTAAACTTGCAGCTTGGGGACAAGTGATTCAGACCCTTGGTCTGTGTTGGAGTCAGACAGGAGTGTCTGACTCAGCAAGACAGGGCGCTGGACTCCTGAGCTGGCAGGGAAAACAGAAGCAGGGGTAGTCTTGGCACATCGGGTGGCAGCTCCCAAGGGGGTTTCTGTGATCCAACCCGTCACAGCTACATACACATTTTTGGCATCTGGTCGTGCTCCCACTGAAGTTAATGGAAATTTTGCCATTGACTAGAGAAAGAGCAGGATCGGGCCCCGAACGGTGCAATTATTTGCCAAACTAATCAAGTTACAGGAAATTGCAACTCGAAAGGTAGACTTTTTTTTCAAAATTCCAGATGCGTACATGGAACTGATCTACACACATTGGGCCACAAACTGCACTGTGTTTGCATGCACAGCTTCCATTGATGTAAATGGGAATCTGATGCTGCTCAGGGGCAGTACAAGACAAGTCCCTTAGAGCCCATTCATTCCGCTCTATCACCAAACACTAAGCACAAAAGAGAGTAGAAGTAACACATCACATTACATTCAATATTCATGTAATTATTGAAGTACACTATACGTACTGCATTTGCAAACTGTCCATAATAATTTAATTTTGTCTCTTCAATTTATAATATGTTAATTAGGCATGAAATTAAATGCTTTTTAACATACAACTGATTATGCCATAATGTATCCAACAAGGGTTGATTACTGAATAATAAATCCTAATTTGCATAAATATTTTATATCTTTTTAAAAAATCCACATGCTGTAACAAAAGAAAACATAGGAGAAAGGCAGTAGTTTAGCAAAAAACGCTATATGCACCCATTTACATTAATAGGGATTCATCCACCCCAGGGGAGGCAGTCTGTGTTTGTAGTGTCACCTTCTCCAAGAAACTCTGCCAGGCGAGGACAGCTTTAAATTCTAACCTGGGCTTCAAAAAAGCTCCCTTAAGAGAGTATGTTATTCAGTGCCTCTCCCAGGAACTCTGGCTCATCTTTGGCTGGCTGACACTGCCCACTTTGGGTATTACTACACAGCTGCTGGGAGCATGCCTCCCAACCGGGTAGACAGAGAACTGCTAGCATGCCAAAAATAGCAGTCTAGCGATCGCTGCGTGGGTTAGCCACCTGAATTCAGACCCAGGGGATCAGATGGACTTGTACTCAGGCAGCTACCCCAGGCCACTGCCCTTGACGCAGCATCCACACTGCTGTTTTTAGCACACTAGCTTGAGCAGAGCTAGTGCATTTCTGCCTACCCAGGCTGGGAGGCATGCTTCCAGTTGCTCTGTAGACATACCCTTTGTAGCCCGCCAGTCAGCTCCAGCCTCCTCACAAAGCTGCGTTTATGGGTTGCTTATCCTCGAGGGACTTCATACCACCAGGAACACAGACCCACCAATAAAGGGCCTTATCCGATACATGCAGAAGACAATGGAAAAACTCTCATTGACCTCAGTGGGCTTCGGATCAGTCTCACAATTTCCTGGAACTCTCTTGCTTGTATAGTGAGGGACACACCTAGAATTGTCCGGACACTGGGCTGCATCCTACTTCCTCTGAGTTCAGGGGGAGTTTTATCTTTACGTTCAGTGGGAGCAGGCCCACTATGTGTAACTGAGGCAGTATATCTACCTTGGGTAACTTTGTGTTTTTTCCTTGGGCTATTTCGATTGTCAGAGACAGTTAGGAGTAACATATAAATGTTCACTCAGGAAATGCAGCCAAAATAAGTGAACAAATTTCCCCCCATGTCAGGGTATATTTTTATTATGGTTTATATAAAGAAGAAAGAAGGGATTCATGTGTAATCAGATGGGCCAAGATGCACATTCCCCTTCTAAGAAAAAAATCTGGATTTAATGTCAGCCTCGACATGATCAATATAAACAAATTTCTGTGACAAAGAGAGGGAAAACTTTAGTGTAATGAGAAAACCTGAGAGCAGCAAATCGTTTTCTATGTCTGCTGAACACTCACCCAGCTAACCAGCAGTGAGTGTCAAGAAGAAATATTCCTCGTAGGAAACAGGCCTGCAATAAAACATAGTTAAGGCTCAATCCTTAAGTTGCTGAGTGCCTCCTGCCAGACACTCAGCACCACACAGGAGCCAGTGGGAGTTGTGGTTGCTCAGCCCTTTCAGGATCAGATCCTTGGATATTAATGTTATTTATGTTTGAAAAGTTTGTTTTCTTGCCCAGAAAGACTGTGATGAATTTGATCCTAAGTAAGTTTTCAGAAAGACCTCACCATCAATGGGAGGACACAGCGTAAATCTCAGTATTTAAGAAAAGCTTTGACATGGGGAATGCCCTGACTGTTGAATTCACATATAGGGGGTTACTACATGGAATTTTAACTCAAGAACTTTTTTTGCAGGGTATCTGACAATTCAACCACAGAACATCTAATTAGATCCATTCTTAGTGGATATGCATGGAGTCTTCCCTCCATGGATGAGAAGGAGTAGCAGGAAGAGAGACCAACCTATCTTGTTTTAAAAGTCTTATTATGCAGTACACCAAGAAACAAAAAGAGCAGGAAGATGCAAGAATAAGGAAGAGGAAAATATGAAAAAAAAAGCCTTTATCTCCTTTACTGTTGCTTTATCTCCTGTTTCTAGGGCATCCTCAAATTCCATTTCTCAGCACGTGCAGAATGCTGCATGCTGCCTTCTCACAGGTACAAAATGGTGATAACAATAAACGCTTGGCTCTTACACAGCACTTTTCTTTCACATAGCTCAAAATGCTTAAAAGTATAATCCCCCTCCATTTTACAGTTGGAGAAACTGAGGCACAGACGGGTGAACTGACTTGCAGCACTCATCAGGTCGATGGCAAAGTCAGGAATAAAACACTGGCTGCTTGATTGCCAGTCTTGTGTCCTATCCACTGGACCATGCTGGATCCCTAAAGTACAGTTGTATTAACCCTTCCCTTCTCAAACACCTTTACTAGCCATCCAGTTCTTTCAGTGTTGAGTTCAAAATTGCTCTCCCTTCCTTTTTTTTTTTTTTTTTAAATTCATCATTCATAGATTTTTTTTCTATCCCATTTTCCTACTCCTTTTGCCTAGCCATAGTGTCCCTTCATCAGGAGTAATTTGAGGAATAAAATGGAGACCATTCTCCTCGCAAGCCTTACTTGCCCTGCCCACAGTATCAGCATTTGTCCATTCACCACATCCACTTCGTCCAGGTCCTAACATATTCTTAGTTAGATAAGGCATGTTATGAAATATATGTAGGCTGACACATCAGGAGTATTACCCTGAAACCTTTTATTATAAAACATTTTTAAAATAGCCACACAGGAGAGCTAATTATTCACTGAAACAAACAATGAAAAATTGATACTGAGTTGGTATTTCTTCTCTCCAATATCAGATTGCTACTATATGTAAAGTACAATAAAACACTCACATTAAAACTTCCCTGTGTGATATCAAATTACTAAATTTTCAGAATTTGCATAACTTATCACCTTCATGCTCTAGTTAAAACTCTGTGTCCCTGCTGGGGGATAGGAGTCTTCATGATCTATCTCCTATAAAAGCAAAGGGGGCTTCTTCAGTTGCAGTGATATTCTAGAACAAAACTATAAGCTAAATATCAGAAAAACATGCAAGACCATTGTGGGTGGGTCTTTGCCTCTCAGAGTTGAATGTTTTCAGACTAATCCTGCACCCATTGAGGTCAACAGGAAAACACACACATTTTATTAGTATTGTTTATTTACATCATGCTGAAGGTGCATTAGGCACCCTATAGACAATGCATAAAAGGACAAAGTCACTGCCCCAAGACACTTGCAAATGAATAGGCCAGTGCTGCATCCCCTTATTACCAAGTGGACTTCAGCAGAACTAGTCATGGCAGTAAACACTACACAGAGTAATAAGTAAACAGACTCTTCATAGACCACGTAGAAAATCAAACAGATGAAGGATGGGATGGTAAAGGGTTGTAGCATAGGAGCAATGCCACTAAGCTGATGTTTGGTACGCATCTTATTATAGCTCCACAGTTTTATTTTTAAATTTTATGTTTAAATCCAACCACACCCCCACCTCCCTACCTAGACTGTGTGTGAGAGTTAAAAGCAAAGTCAGTTTATATGCTAAGGAAAACAGGATAGAGAAGATGAAAGAACCCCCTCCCACACACAAATTCCAGTAACTTTCTTGGTAACTTTCCATATAACACTGTTTATCTGCTATGTAATCAACAGATCCTTGACAATATACAAAGGTGAGGCCTTTGGCTGAAGTTAATGATTCTGTTTTGAACTGAATTCTGGAGAGATATCATTACAGTTATATATTCCTGGAGACTCTGGTATAACAATCAAAGAGTTCTCAAAGTATAGGGATCAATGAAGAGTTTTTTGTCAGCCAATTCTTCACGAGAAACAGGAGTGCAGGGCTCAGCAGAACAGTGTGAGAGCAAGCTATGGTCTGAGGGAATCAGAACTTGGTCATGATCTCTCTAAGGTAATAATATTTTGTCTGTATTATTTATTTTCTGTCTTATAAAAGAGAGAATGCTTCTAGTGTGTACCTATTTCTCAGATTGTTGTTCAGTGTTTTAAAATTTCATTAGTCCATCTATCCACTTTAAATGGGACCCTTGTAGTATTAGTAGGTTTAATTACAAGTGACAGATCTCAACATTTAAAGAATTCTGTTCTTTCCTTTTCCAGAGAGGCTTTATCATGTTGCTTGCCTGCAGTGCAAAGACAAAGGGTACATAGCCAATTCCTGCTGGACTCAGGGAAGGGAGTTAGACTAGCAGGGTGCCTGAGCAAAGCCTGGAGGTAGGAGTCTGGGAAGGGGGAAAGACTCCACAAAGGCAAATGGATTTTAATGTCAGTCTTCTTTTGTAGAGTGCTCTTTATTGTCCCCCCCCCCGACACACACACACACACTCTGCCACAATCTTCCTCTCCTTTTCTTCTCCCAATGAACCCTGTCTGCTTGCCTGTCCCTGGTCACATGCACTCCCCCAGTGACATCTCCCAATCTCTCCCCTTGTGTCTGCACTGCTTTTCTTCTCACGTCACACTGTCACATAAGGCCTGGCCCAGTCAATCATTTCCTCCTCCTCACCAACAGATGGTGGCAGAGACCTCCCTCCCCATGGAGCCCCGGCCCATCTGGAGTTCTCAAGCAGACCTAGGGTGCTCTTCTCCCTATTCACCAGCATATGGCAATAGTGAGCTCCCTTCTCTTTGGGGCCTTTTTTTGGTCTCATCCTTCTCTCTCTCTCATTAAGCCCCCCATTTTTCTGTCTCTCTCCCCCCTCTTCTTCCCCTCTTTTTCCTGTTCCTGGATGATTTTCAACATTTCCCCTCCTCAACCCCCCAACTGTTCCTTAGAAGATGCCTCCTCACCCCAATTTCATCCCTATGCATCTTCCCCATCTGTTCCTACCCTTCTCCTCATGTTCCCTGTTGGTTCCCCCCCACCCCCCGTTCTTCCTTAGTTGTTCCCTCCATTCCTTCCTTGTCTCCTCCAGTTGTTCCCTGGCTGCTTCCTACTCCTAATCCCTGTTTCCCCTTTCCCTTCCTGTGCTTTCCTCCTCTCAGCACACAAAGCTTTCCATCCACCTGAGCAGAGCAGCTGAAACTGTATTTAACAAGCTTCTCTGAAGCAGGATAGCACAAGCACTTTAGGGCACTTGTTAATGTAATCCCCACCTTTTCTGTTTTGCTCCTTTTCCTCTTTCTGATGTTCCCTTCTTCTGCCTGGCTTCAAGCAGGAGTAGAGGGTATAGTCAGGGAGGGCCAGAGCAGGCAGGGGGGTGAGAATGCATTGAACAAACTGTTCAGAAGTGCAGTGCTACTGTGCGTCAGAGCAGCTGGCTAATTACCCATACCTGCTCTCCACACAGTTGCCACTATTGTTACAAGAGCCTTCTCCTCTGAAGCTCCAGCTGTCTGGAACAGCATCCCTGTATCTCTCTACTTCATTGACTCTCTTCATCTCTTTTCAGAGCACAGCTGGAAAGTTATCCCTCCCTAGCCTGTACCTCTCTGCTGTTATTTAACTCTGTAACTCTATTATTTACAGTAAAGTTGTCATGGCCTTGGGATACAGTATGTACGAAAGACATTGTCAAACTGCTTTGTATTGGGGGGACGGCAGGGGGCAGGGAGGGGCAAGAAAGAAAGACATTAAAAGGTCCCCAGCTGGATGACTCTAAACTAGTGCTGTGTTTAATGACCCAAAGGATGTACCAGTGGCCCTGGAACAGGGGGGCATAGGGGGCCATGGCCCTCACACTTTTCGAAAGTGGACAGGCCTGTCCTGTCCACTTTTTGCCACTGGTCCCATCCCTGCCCCGCCTCTTCCCCCTGAGGCCCCACCCCTAGGCCAGCCAGCACACCAGCAGCTGGAGCCCAGCTGGGGAGCCCTGGACAGCGATGGGGAGCTGCATACTCTCCACCTGTCTGGGGTGTAGGGGCTTGAGAGCAGCCCCTGGCCCTTGTCCATGCCCCCTGAGCTCCCTGGCCAGGGCAGATGGGGGGTCCACGGCTCCTCACAGCTTCCCGGGAGGCTCTTACCATGGATGGGCTGTGGCTCCGAGGCTCCGCCCCCTGACTTGAGCCAGGTCGGGGTAAGAGCTGCACAGGCAGCTATGGGAGCCATGGACCCTCTACCTGACTGGGCTGGGGACCCTGGGGCTGGGGACACGGGCTGCTCTTGGGTCCCCCAACCCCATGCAGGTAGAGGGGCCCTGGCTCCTTGGCCCAGCTGCCTTCCAGCTTGGCTGGGGGTGAGGCCTCCGGGGGACAAGGAAGGGCAGGGGCGGGACCACAGAGGGGGTGGAGGGCTCTGCCCTCCCTCCCACACACACTTTTGGGAAGGCTCTGCCAGACCTGGAAAGTACCCATCCTTGTTTTTTAACCCTTAGCATATTGGCCTATCCTAAAATGTTAATCAGCATAAGGACTGGCCAGTTCCTGTCTGGGAGTTACTAGAGTAGCTGTGGACTTGGTCAGAGGAGGGCGGGTTTCTCACGCTGGGAAGCAAGGCCAGGATAGTTTGCTCTTATGTAAACTAGCCCTGTTTCTTCCTGTCCAGAAACATACCCTTCCCATTCTCTGGCCTTCTGACCAGCCACAACTTGGTTCATCTCAGACCAGTAACTTGTGCAGGGTAGGGACACCATGGGGAGAACAGAACATGGGTGTGAAGAAACTCTAACAAGGAGCCCTGAGCTCAGTGCTCAGATGAGGAGGCAAAGTATGCTAGTAATCAGTACCAAGTCTCAAAGAGAGGGAAGGTAAAAGGAGGAATTAGGTGCAGAGTGCAAGGTCAGGCCACTGCAGAGGAGGGAGTGAGAAGAGAAGAGAGGCAGGAGCCAAGCTAATTTTGCTCCTATCCTCAACCATAAATCCTAAAAATTTATATAAATTTTCCTCAGCGTTAATGACAGAAAGACTATTTGTAACTCTGCACTTCTACCTTGCTGTTGTTGTCCCTTCAGAGGTTCCATGCTGCATGAATAGATTCTTTCTGCCTGTGATTCATAATAATAGTCTACTGTATATACATATATATAGCACCATTTATCCAAGAATCTCAGAGCTTTTTCCAAACAATAACGAAACCCACAGCACCCTGTTAGGTAAGCAACTATTATTATTCCCATTTCACAGATAGTTCGCCTCAACCAAAGACAGTATTTGACTTGTACAAGGCCCCATAGAAAGTCAGCAGCAAAGCTGACAATACAGCTGTGCATCCTGCTTTCCAGTCCTGTGCTCTGATCAGATCACCATTCAACCCTTCCCCCCAAGAAGACATGCTTCCTAGAAGAGCAAACACCAGTGCATTAGTGGACAACAAAAAAATGAGAGGACAGTAGTTTTATGAAGGTCCAACTATATAAAAGGGAACAGAGACAAGGTGAAGTGGCAGTTCCCTAGTATAAGACTTGATACAAGTCACTGGCAGAGGTGTGCCTGTTCCAGGTCGTGTCACCATTGTAAAAATAAATTTCACATAGTCCCTTCACTAAGGGCCTGTCTACATGGGAAAGTTTGATCAGTTATACTTCTATAGTTATACTGCTAGTGTTAACTCTATATAGTTATACAGTGTAGACCCTTCATATACAAGACTGGCTTTTTTCAGTTTAGTTTAAACCTCTTTCCAAAGTGACAAACTAAACCTCCTCCCAAAAAAAGCCACTCTTTTTCTGGAATAAGAGCAGCGACATAGGGAATTACACCAGTCTAACTATATCAGTTTAAATTTACACCTTATTTTATACCAGTATAACTTCCAATAGTTGACAAATCCTGAATTACCTGTAATCTCAGGCTGCTAAAATACTAAAGTGGTGGGCATGAAATCGATAGAACAGAACAGAAACCACCAAAAAAGAATAGTAGAAGGCTGCTCCAACCAAATCCTCTTCCCCCTCCCACTCACTGAATTTTGGGATCAGTATTTTAACAAGATGATCTGGGCACTTTTTTCAGCTCCAGATTATTATTTACTATGTGTATATAGCACTATAAGTGTGGCATTGGGCCTTACACAATGAGTAAAGATATGTTCCCTGCCCTAAGCAGGTTACAGTCTAGATAATCATAAAACTAACACCACCCTATACCGGAAACCTACTGACCGCTATACGTACCTACATGCCTCCAGCTTCCATCCAAGACACATCACACGATCCATTGTCTACAGCCAAGCCCTAAGATACAACCGAATTTGCTCCAACCCCTCAGACAGAGACAGAGACAAACACCTACAAGATCTTTATCAAGCATTCATAAAACTACAATACCCACCTGGGGAAGTGAGGAAACAGATTGACAGAGCAAGATGGGTACCCAGAAATCACCTACTACAGGACAGGCCCAACAAGGACAATAACAGAACACCACTGGCCATCACATACAGCCCCCAGCTAAAACCTCTCCAGCGCATTATCCACGATCTACAACCTATCCTGGAAAATGATCCCTCACTCTCACAGACCTTGGGAGGCAGGCCAGTCCTCGCTTACAGACAACCCCCCAACCTGAAGCAAATACTCACCAGCAACTACACACCACACCACAGAAACACCAACCCAGGAACCAATCCCTGTAGCAAACCTCGTTGCCTACTCTGTCCCCATATCTACTCTGGCGACACCATCAGAGGACCCAACCACATCAGCCACACCATCAAGGGCTCATTCACCTGCACATCCACTAATGTTATATATGCCATCATGTGCCAGCAATGCCCCTCTGCCATGTACATTGGCCAAACCGGACAGTCCCTCCGCAAAAGAATAAATGGACACAAATCGGACATCAGGAATGGTAACATACATAAGCCAGTAAGTGAACACTTCAATCTCCCTGGTCATTCTATTACAGATTTAAAAGTCACTATCATTGAACAAAAAAACTTCAGAAACAGACTGCAAAGAGAAATAGCAGAACTAAAATTCATTTGCACATTCAACACCATTAATCTGGGCTTGAATAGGGACTGGGAGTGGCTGGCTCATTACAGAAGCAGCTTTTCCTCTCCTGGAATTGACACCTCCTCATCTGTTATTGGGAGTGGACTACATCCACCCTGATTGAATTGGCCCTGTCAACACTGGTTCTCCACTTGCGAAGTAACTCCCTGCTCTCCATGTGTCAGTATATAATGCCTGCATCTGTAACTTTCACTCTATGCATCCGAAGAAGTGAGGTTTTTACTCACGAAAGCTTATGCCCAAATAAATCTGTTAGTCTTTAAGGTGCCACCAGACTCCTTGTTGTTTTTACCAAAGGCAGAATCTAAAACTAGATTGTCAATTTGGTAGCGTTCATCCTGCTGTTGCTCTCTTTGAGGGAGAGAGGACTGGGACTTTATTTTATTTTTAAATGATCAATTAAAGGAAAGTTGTCAGGCCACAAGAATTGTTCTAATTACTGAGTTTTCACTGTATTAAATACTCTAAGTTAAATCAACTAACGTTGAGCAAACTGCTGCTACTTCCCCCCCCCCCTTCTTTCTTTCTAAGAGTCCTCCACAGAATTAGCAGTTAGGTGCTAATTGCAAATGATTAAGTGCTCACCGGTCTTACACTTCTTGTTTTAATATTAATGAGATGGATTAGCATGGAATATTGCTTGTATTAATATTATAAATGGAAGTCTGCATGGATCACTGCCTACTGTTTTGTATCACAAAAAACACGAAGCAAAAGAAGAAAACAATTTAAATACAAAAAGTGTATTATTAGAATACCATGTATTTCTGTTGGCAACAAAGAAGTAAAGGCACTGAGGAAAATAAAGTTAAACACAATTAATTTGTACAAACTACATATAATTTTTTCAATAACCAGAAGGTGCAAAGTTTATCTTTTTATAGTAGTTATCTCATCAGTCTCTGTAAATAAGCAGAATATGTTAAGCATAAGTCAGGTTTAAATTATTCCATACAGCACAGACACACACATAGAAACACCTATCCTGCTTTGCTATAAAGAGGTAAGTTGGCTATTCTTGAATTTTTTCACGTATCTGAACTCCCGTCACAGGACCACTAGTAACCCATTCAACATCCTAATTGTTCTCTCCTGTCTGCAAGATGAAAAGCTATTTCTAAATGGGCTTTTCTTATTATTATGAATCACCTCTCCTTCCTCCACTGCTGTTCCTCCTCCTCCTCCTCAGATGCCATGGAAGATTAAAGCCTATTTTTCATGCATTGTTGTGTTAGCATCTACAACATTTGACTAGCTCAACCCTGCCCCGGTGACTCAGGAAGAAGGTGATTGCATTTCACTGTAGAAGATAAATCACATCTGTGTTAAAATGAAATTAAACTGGTTGAAAATGTAAAATAAATTGTTTTTATTTATGGCAAACAGGAACAATATATATATATATACACACCTGATCTGTGGAATTTTCACTCACATAGATCTTGTTGAATTTCCCTAGCAAATCTTTATATATATATGAAATGAATTTTTGGGAAGCTTGCAGAGTCACCTGCGTTAATTACTGGAATGGTATGTAAAATATCATGTTTAAAGGGCAAAATCAGTGACAGTGCCTGTCTGTGATTTTCCAAGTGGCTGGGGGTAAAAATTCCTATTTGCAAAGTCACTTTATTTAGTGAAACTGAAAAGGGAGGTGACAAAATTAAAATTTGGTCTATAGTACCATGTGGTCTTTTTTTTTTTTTTTTTTAACTTTTGTGTTCTACCTCCAATCACTTGGAAGGGAAAAACATACAAGTATCTTTTTTAAAAAGGGTCACAAAAACCATAATTAAATATTTAAAATCAAAACCATGTTGTCTGGTTCACAGCTTCAGTTTTGTGCCCTGATCCTGCAAAACACTCAAGCATATGAATATCTTCATCCACCTGGCTAGACCTATTGACCTAAACAAGGCTACTGGTATGACTAGAATTACTCACACACTTAAGGGTCTGCAGGATCAGCCCCCCCTGCTTTCTCTTGTCTGAAAATTGCAATCTCTTTTTACAGCCCTTTTTCTTGAGGTTGAAGGTAAGAAGAGGATTGTGGAAGTCAGGGAAATTATTTTATAATATTCCTAATAAAAGGTTTAAGGATCAAATAAAATGCAAGCCTCAGTTGCAAGATTAGCAAGAATACTGGGGCAACCTTAACAGAAGCAGCATGATGGTGACAAACAGCAGCAATAGAGACAGGCACACATGGCAGCAATTAAGAAGGGGTCAGTTACCAAACTCTGCCCACAGATATGCATGTGCAACTGCTGTTGAAATCAATGGAAGTTGAGCAAAATCTCAGAGGAAAGAACTGACCCATAGTTTAGCTATCACTAACCCAAAGGCACAGTGCTGATAAAAGGAGGCATGGCTGCAGACACAACAGCATCCACAGCAAGGAGCGATTCAGTAAGATCTTTTGCTGTTACCCAGGCAAACTAGCCTCTATCTTACAGAGCACCATAACTATCTCTTAGTAGGCCACTGTTGCTGCTCATGATTTTATTACTAATTTCAGCAGTGATGCCGCATTGGGATCTGCTAGCATATACTCCCACATCTATGCTGAATTGCATTAACTTCAATGAGACTCAACACAGGTTCAGGGGGTCTGTGCTAACAGATTCTGATGCAGCATCAGGATATTATTTAGTAGAGAAATGAGAGTTAATTGTAACAGCATATTATCCATCAGCTGTATGTTGCCCTAGGTAACTGACACATTGCTAGCCTGTAGTTAGTTACTAATTTGGGCAGCTTTGCTTGTTTGAGTCCTCTCAGTTTGTTTCTCTGCTTCACATCGCTTGTTTATTTTGACTTTAAAAATATGTTTTGTGGAAATGAGTAGGCAGCAGGTATCTCCCAGCTGATAAACTGCAGCTTCAGGTCTGGTTAGTAGACATTTGGTTTTACAGAGAACTGCCTTTTTTAAAAAACAAAAAAAAAAGTACTTTTTTGTGAAAATGTTCATTAAAAATGTCCCTTTTGAAGGAAAAAAGTTTTGAAATTGAAATGCTTTGAAGATCTCTAGTTTTACATGAGATTAGGGAAGATTTGCCCTCTGAATTATTAGCGTGAATGTTTTATTTTTATTTGTTTTTCTATTAGATGTTATTATATAAAAGAAGAAAATCCTAGCTCAGTGATCTCTTTTTCTCTAACTAGGTACTTATACAGCTTCCATCTTCATAAGCTACAAGTGCCTCTAAGTATTTATAGATTTATCTTCATAACAGCCTTGTGCAATAGGGAAGGATTATCATCTCCATCTGACAGATGGGGAACTGAAGCAGAGTGGTTAAGTGAGTTACCCAGGAACACCCAGCAATCTGTGGCAGACCCAGGAGTTTAAACCTGGTTCCGCTAAGTCCCACTGCCATAACCCTCCTCCCTGGAAGTCAATAAGCTCCTAATTTTCATCTTCTCAAAGGCTAACAGAAATGAGGTGGGGAGTATAGTTGAGATTCAGATCTCATATGCACATCAGTGCATCCTGATTGGCTGCAGTTGAGTTCAGTGAAAACTATCCACTTGTCCAAAAGCGAGTAGAAGTTTTCTTCTGGATCTTGAATACTATAATAATTAAATTAATTAATTAATAATGCTTAGCTTTTATACAAGGATTTCCTAGAGGGGGTCTTGTGGAAAAAGAAATACGTGAGCATGTAACATTAATTTTGGCATTTCCCAAATTTTGGGTGCTTGACCTTAATAATGTTCTTGTAACATTTGGTGGGTGGGTGTCTGAGTGATGTTATTGGAGTGATGCCAATTTCCCCTTGTTCTTAGAATAGGAGATAAATTTGTTGCTAAATTTATCTTTTTAAGTGGAGACCACTACACATTGAATACCTGTGTAGATGAATACCAAGATTTATCATTCCTTGGAGTAAACATGGACATTGCTGGTCTTGGATCAATGAATCTGGAGAGTCACCTCAAGAGAACTTTATATCGGATTATTATATAGCTTGACTATTATTTATAACATAGTGTGGCAAAGCACAACAGCAGGTTCTTGGCTCCAGAGAGAGAGAATGTCTCATATCACAAAGGAGGTAGGCAGAAGATCCAGCTGCCACCTTCTTGGATGCTATCGTTCAGTCTCATAAAAGATGCAGCCACAACTTCCAGGTTTCCTGCATTTATGCCCCATGTTGCACTGAAGTAATTAGGGAAGCAAATGATTATATTTCTCCTTTGGCTGTCATCTTCTTCCTTAGTCCCCAGGACAGATTATTGGTCTCCTGATTTTCCTCGGCTTGTTATGAGGAATGGGTGCATTTGCTACTATGTGGATTCAGCAGATGGTTGTATTCAATGTTCCTAATATTTAGATCACTGAATTCAAATATTACCTAATCCCATTAACAACTATTACACCTTCTCTCCATCTCAGTACAACATGTCAGGAGTCTTCTCTCCAGTGCCCTCTTTCCCCAAGGAGGTCTGCTTTTTACTTTTACTAGCTTTCTGGGTGAGAAGTGACAGCCTCAGGTTCTATAGCGGGAAATTAATTGGCTGGCCTCATATCTTCTATCTCAGGTGTATGGGTCCAAGAAGTAAAACCACTACATCCCAGGCTCTGTGAAAGTATTTACAGGGTGTAGGATGTTTGTCTAGCTCCATCCTGCCATCTGGCTGAGAAACACAGCTACCCTTTAGAGTATGTCAATGTCGCAACAAATTTATTATGGGAGTCCTCCATTCCTAGTGATTATGCAACAATGACTGGATGAAGAAATAGGGCATCATGCTTGGTACTATGGTTCACCCTTGTGCAGCATTGGTGCTTTGTCATTTCTTCTGTAATTTTTTGCATTAATAAATACTATCTTCCTCTCTGCTAATTCTTTTTTACTCCTGCTATAGCATAGCAGGATACTCTAAAATCCCACTTCCACATAATCAACCCCCTTTCCTCTACCCAAGTAAAGGTAGCATTACCTAAAACAGGGGTAGGCAACCTATGGCACGCTTGCCAAAGGCGGCACGCGAGCTGATTTTCAGTGGCACTCACACTGCCCGGGTCCTGGCCACCGGTCCGGGGGACTCTGCATTTTAATTTAATTTTAAATGAAGCTTCTTAAACATTTTAAAAACCTTATTTACTACATACAACAATAGTTTAGTTATATATTATAGACTTATAGAAAGAGACCTAAAAACGTTAAAATGTATTACTGGCACGCGAAACCTTAAATTAGAGTGAATAAATGAAGACTTGGCACACCACTTCTGAAAGGTTGCTGACCCCTGACCTAAAACAATACTAGTTCATGTGCTACATGTTAATTTCATGCATTTAATTAAATTTTGCAAATTGGTGCAGTTTACCAAATTTTCCATGTAGATTGTAATGTTACATTTTCTTTGATGTCTGGGCTTGCCTCTGATCACCCTATAATTACAAAATTAATTTGTTTTCTCCTCTTATCTGTACTGACTTCTTATCCAAACAGACAGAGAAGTTGGGAAAAACAGTAACCACAATACTCAATTCCCACAAATGTATACAGGCTTGATTCTACAAGATGTTCAGGCCCCAATCCAGCAAAGCACATAAGCACAAGCTAGTTTAAGTGCACAAGTAATCTAATTAAAGTCAATGGAACTACTCTGGTGCCTAAGGTTAAATACATATTTATGTTCATTGCTGATGGGGGTTAGCCTACTCTGCACCTTGCAGGATCAAATCATAACTAAGCATCATTTTTATGGCATGTGCAATGAGGGTTTCAGCATTATTTCCAGTGTGAATGCTTTTGGTTTCCAATCCATCAATTCTTTTTCTTAACCACATGTACAATTATTCAGTCACCTTTCATTTCCTCACATCAGGTCTGTATCCTGTACAATTTCAAAAGGGGATAGAGTGCTGAAAAATGAGGCAGAATGATATATTAGATGCATATGCACATCAAAAATACACAAGAATGTGGGGACGGGGAAGAAAGAAAATAAAGAAAGTGTGTTCTTACAATCCCAGGACAAGAGTTGCTCTCTCCCAAAGACAATGTACCATACATGTGTTATTTATATGCCACCATTTTAACAAGTCGTCAGTGAAAAACATCTTGTTACCATAGTAACTGGCACATTGCATGCTATCTCTGAGACTACCACATCACCAAACTAGACACACAGAGAGGCTCACACCAATGAGTCATATTTCAGCAAAGGTGAAAGAACCGTGTGCACGCTCTTCTGTGTATACAATTTTTCTGTTATTTTTAAACTTGAAAAGGATAATTGTGCTACTGTTCATTGATTTGTTGCTCTGGCAGAGATGTCTGTATCATCTCATCACAGTGGCGCTTTACTTGGTTACTTCTCATAATGTGTCATTTTATTGGGGCTATCCCACTTCCAATTGTTAGAGAAGGAAAAGACTCTTTAGCACATCCCATCTCTCTGCCAATTCAGAATTGGTTCTTCTGGTACATATTCTAGAATACTGTCCAATTTACTTCACCTCTCTCCACGAATGATGGCAATTCCACTGCTTCCTTTGAGAGACAATTCCCACAACTTAATACAGGTCACTCTCAGGAAGTGTTTCCTGATGTTTAGCCTAAATGATTACTACCTCAGTTCCATCCCATTGCTCCACGATGAGGACCCCAGAAACTATAGTGATGAACATGGAGTAGATGTCTAGATTGATAATCACTTACTCCTAGTAATACCATTCTGTACAATCCTAAACATTTCCTCTCCAACCTTGGTATTTATAGCTGCCAATTAATATTTGAAGAGTATGTTCTTTCTTATTCAGAACTTCGTAAAGAAAAATAAATAAATAGAACAAAAAGGGTGACTGAAATTTTGCATTGGTAGCGGCACAATGAAACATACTATATCATGAGCTTGAGGAACTGGTAGATGAAAAAAGAACATAACAGGATGATGCTGTACTTTGCAGTGGTAGGTATGCTGCATATGTTCACCTCAGTGAGAGTATCAAGAGAGTGCAGCCGAGGCCCTGTGTATAATGCAATTATGCCTCCTAATACATGACTGCAAAATTCCCCATTCATAAATGTGTAATGTTGCAACAAAACCAAAGTTTCCACTAAAAAAGAAGTGAAGATACTTTCAGTTCACATCTTGAAGGTTAAAAAAAGCAGTGATGCCTCTCTGAGTCTGTAGACAGCACATACCAACAGCTTTGAGAGCAATGAGCCACCCCATTCATTTCAATGGGGGCATTAATGCTGAAGTCTAGCTATAGCCATTTAAATGTCAGCATTTTAGCTACACTGGTGATCAAGTTAGAAGAAACATCCAGCTGCCATGCTTATACCAGTACATTGTAGTTGGAGACAGTGGTAGATACTGGGGCAGGCAGTTATTGTCAACATTTGTGGGGCTGGAGAATGAGGATTATAAAATCCTATTGCCCCAAATTGAAAGACACCTTCTGTCCAGTGCAAAATGAGAAAGGAAAGAGACACATCCACTCCTTAGTATAAAAAGCCTTAACTGCCTACAGGCTGCTAAAAACCAAACCCATCTCCTGGGACTCCCTGGTGTCAAAAGCCCTGATGTCATCTAACCATTTGTCAAAACTTCCAGCTCCTCCTTTTAACATCTACATTGTAATTATGCCCTAGCCCTAACCTGGACAAAGCCATGCAGCATTTTGAGAATGTGAGGGCAGAGTAAAATCAAATGAGTTTATTATCCAATTAAATAGATAACAGCAGGGTTACTACAGTGACTTCACTGGAGCGTAGGGCCATTGTTGGAGAACCATTGGGGAGTAAGTACCACATCCATCCCAGGTCTTGGCTTCAGAATTTATGTCTAATGAGCAACATTGAGCCTTGAACAGTAGCATCCTGCATCCTTAGTGATGGGAAGGGAACTTACTAAACCAACTTTTTAATTGACTAGAAACTCTGGAAACCCCTAAAGCCACTTACACACACTGCACAGCTTACTGCTTCTGCCTCCCCACTAAGAATCATGAGAATTCATGCAGTATTTTCCTCTTACTCATGAAATTGGCATTGAAAAAAACAATGGCTTTCTCACACCAGACGGAAATGAGATCAGCCTCAAGACAGATACCAGGAACCTTAAATTCCCACCCTCTACAACTTACCTCAGCCCTGACATGATGTTCCTGTTTATAATATAAAGTATAAGCACTAACAGTGGGAGTCAGCATATCTGCATAGTCTAGGCCATGCTATTGTGCACATAAAGTTTTCTGTTATCTAGGTTGGAGAGAACCTCCTGTTAATTGTCCCAGCATGTCATTTGATGGTCTGTTATTCAATCAAAATATATAGGCCTTGACAGAATAGCTTAATGTCACAAAGTTAATGTGCCCCAGGCCATATAACATATTTTTATTACTAAGTTTCAGACATAGGAAAGAACTGTGAAAAAGTAAAAAGCGAAATGTTTACAACTTGCCAAGTTTGAAAAAAGGCAGGGCTGAGATAATTGGGTCAAACCAGTACAGATGATGAACTGGTTCTAACCTAAACCAGTGCCGCTAACTCAAACAGAACTGGAACACAAGCTTTGACATTTTTAAAAGTTTAGATAAAATTTTAGAAGTATTTTAAAGTTTTGTACTCCTCTGAACTTCCCAGGTTTGGCTGCCAGTTTTATGCTTTTTTGTTAATGCTGCATTACTGCTGATTTACCTCTTTATTGCTTCATGTTCTTACCTTGGTCCTTTTTTTGTAGGTCTTACCATGAATCTTCCCTTTTGCTTCGCTATTGAAAAAAATTAAATGAGTTGCTCTTCTGAAGAAATAATTTTGCAAGCACCAGTGACATGCTCCATTGACACTTAACATCCTAAAACAGTAGGCAGCTTGCCACACTAAGGACCCAATCCTCCTTTGAAGTCAACAGAAAAACTCTCTTTGATTCTTGAAGGAGATGGATTGGGCTCTTTGTATTAATGAATCTGGCAATTGGGGGAAATGAATAGGTCAGAAAGAATTGGACACCAATTACTTTGGTTTTGGTTTCTTTACATTTTCAAATTGCTCTACAAGGTGCAGGAGCAAAGTGGTAAGAGATGGCAAGTGAGAGACCAAAATTTTCTGAAGCTTAACCTGCTCCTGAAACAGTCCTTTCTACACAGAATGCACAAAGTGGATGGGGAGGAGATGGCATTTTGTTGTTGTTGTTGTTTGTTTTGGAAGGTTTCCAATAACCTCTAGCAAATGATCTGGAGAATGCTGGGAAGCTCTACCCCCATTCTCAATTTTAACATGCTCAAAAGTGCCTAATTCCAATCCTGTAAAGCCTGTGAGTAGTTCTGCTAATTTCAGTGCTTACTGTAAGGCCTGTGGTTAACTGTTTGCCATACAAAATATGGATTTTCATAACTATAGGCACTCAAATTTGAAAATGTTGTCCTTAGTTCATTGTACTAGAGGTGTGTGTGTGTGTGGTGGGGGTTACATTCAACTTTCCAAAACTTGCTGAAACAGCATTGGGTAAATTATGTTCACAACTTATTTATACTTTAACCATTCTATGGTGTTTCCCACGTTTTAACCCTATTTTTCCCAGTGTCAATCACAGTTGTCTCTGAGTTTCAGACAAAGAGCAAGGAAAAAGGCTAACACAAAAGTGATTTTCCTTGCAAAGACATGTGAAAGCTTTCAGTGCTTCCTTCCCTAGTTCTGTGAGTTGTTAATGATTTGAATAGCGTGGGTAGTGGAAACAGATGCTATCAGATCTACATTTTTGGCGGAGGATAAAGCAGCCAAGGCGAACATATTCATGCTGTTTACAAACGGACATGTATGTAACCCTTCTGCCAGGCCGAGTTGATAGCAGCAAGGGCCAGGTTCAGTACATAGGGGTCCCGGTCCCCTCCCAACAATGTAACGCAAAACCAGCTCGAGCCCCCACCCAGTGACCTGGGAAAATCTTACACACACCCCTGAGCGCCTCAAAGAGGCAATACTTCCCCTCTTGCAAGCACAGAGTCTCGGTGTAGCAGAAAATTTTTAATAATATGAGGTAAACAACATCAGCATTAAATTAGGAAAATACTACAACTAGGGTTCATAGACCAAACCATGAGCAAAGACCCACCCCAGCAAATTGGGCCGTGTCCTTTCCCTTTGGTTCTTGAGTCCAGCAACCCAAAAATCACCCAAAGTCCCAAAAGTCCAACACCCCAAAAGTCTCTGTCCCTGGTCAGTGCAGTCCCAGAGTTCAAAAGTTTATCTGCAGAGTTTTACCCCCCCAGCCTGGGTGGAAATGGGGGGGGAGCATGTGGGGTGTTAAGGGGCACCTTATGTATTCCAAGGCCGACTGCCCCGCCTCGCCGTGGGGTTCTGCTGCAGCTTTCACCACGAGCCGCTCCACTCCACCAGCCATCCCGTGAGCCGCTCCAGCCATCCCACGAACTGCTCCGCTCTGTCAGCCACTCCGTTCCACTCCACTAGCCATCCCGCAAACTGTTCCGCTTCGCTCTACCAGCCATCCCGTGGGCCACACCAACAGTCCCACAAACTGATCCACTCTGCCAGCCGCTTAGCAATATATCCTCAGCCCCCCCACCACTAGTTAACACAGCTCTCAGTGATTTCAGCTTATAGTAGGGGAGTCCCAGTGCTGGTGCACCATTGGCCTAAAGTGAATTCAGCTCAGCAGCTTGTAACTAGACTCCTAATGGAATCAAAATTTGCTCTGATATTCAACTGTAGAGAAAGAAGCAGGTGCAATTAGTGCTTCAGGCTTATATCACCAGGTACAAATACCTGTCCCCAACACTTCTCAATTCACTGGGTTTCGGAACCCATGTCCCTTGTCTAGCGAGTGCTACTTAGTTGATGGCGAGTTCCTCTGTCATAAAACAGTTCCACTGGCCTTGATTCACATAATCAGGGTAACAACACTTTATTCTTCCTGCCCCAATAACAGAGAAACTGGGGATCCCACAGCAGCCAAAGTGACCATTTGGGCGGCTGTGGACTCATGCTAGGCGGGGTGGGTGTGCCTATGCAAACAAGATCAGCCCCTGAAGTTCTTTTGCACAACTCACCACAATTCACCACCAGATGTCAGGGTAGAGCTCATCCTGACTCCGCTTACATGTACCAAAATTCATCTTTATGACATACACTTGGGCAGGGCAGAAAATTTCCAGCTCTTGGGGTCATGAAATGATACAGTTAATGTCTCCATGTACCTTTTTATTTTTGAGAAGAAAAATGATTACTTAACCTTTTCAGTTCTCTGCTTGATATAGGATACACACCGAGGTAGCTGTTTGGGTTTTTTGCTCCCAGAAAAGCTAAATTGGGCTTACCAAGTGCTTTGGGATCCTCAGATAGAAGGTACTTTATAAGTGTAATTTTTTTTATTGTTACTATACAACATTCACTATATCCAGAGGGCTTTCTAGGATACACTGCAATAAAAGACTTGGAACATGGCCACAGCTGGCCTGGGTCAGCTGACTGGGGCTCGCAGGGCTTGGCCTGTGGAGCTAAAAATTGCAGTGTAGACATCTGGGCTTGGCACGGAGCCTGGGCTCTAAAACCCTATGAGGCAGAAGGGCCACAAAGAGCCCAGGCTCCAGCAGGAACTCTACACTGAGATTTTTAGTCCCACAGCGTGAGCCCCCAAGCCTGAGTCAGACCTGGGCTCTGTGGGTTTTCTATTGCAGTGTAGATGTACCCCACAGCCCAGTCCCACAGAGTTGGGTTTAGTCTGCAGTGTAGACATACCCTTCCAGGCTGAGGTGCAGTATAAAGCTCCTGAATTGCAGTGCAGAGACTGAGCCATAGCATATTCTGCATTATAGCCAAGGACCTCAAAATGCTTTGCCAACACTCACTGCAAACACCCTGTGTGGTAGGTAAAAACCATAACTATTTTACAGATGGTTGCTCTAAGCTACAGAGACATTAAACTGCATTCAAAGTGTTTTATGTAGGGAGAGGGGGGATACTTGATCAAAATGGGATATAATAAACACTGTTTGCCCCTCCCCCCCATCCTACTGTTGTATCTCTGCAGGCAGATCCTGGCTCCAGTGCAGAGCCTCACTTCAATGGAACTCCATTGGTGAATATGGGAAATTGTCTCTGGATTAAAATCTACTTGAAAAAATCCACAACTGGTTATACTTGACCACACCATGCCTTTGCTCTGTACTGCAGAGGCAGCTGGAATACAAACCCTATTCCTAGAATTGTGCTGTCATTACTGATGGCATCACTGATGAGATTAATAAACAAGTCAAAGCAATGCTGGTTTGTGGTCTTTGAAAAGCATGGAAAAAATCAATATTTACCTTTTTTGGGAGGAAAAGAGAACACTAAGAGGGGGATGTTATTTTGCATCTGCTAAGAAGGTCTGACCAATAACAGAGTTAAAAGCAAAAAATAAAAGTGACCAAAAAATACTTGACAGCATTTCTTTGACCGTATTGCAAGGACATGCTGATCTCTATGATAGCTGTGTTTAAAAAAACCCCAAATCAAAGGCGATGTGTAACAGGGGCATGCAGGGGGAGTCGATTGCCCCCCAGATTGGCTGCTGGGGGCGGGGAGGGAGAAGGGCACCATTCTCTCTGGCAGCTGGACAGGGAGTGGGACGGAGCTGCTTCTGTCAGAGAGAGCCTGGCTGGGAGGCAGCAGTGGCCCACTCCCTGCCCGGGCTCAGCAGCCAGGGACAAAAATAAAATTGTCCCTTTTTATGAAGAATTCCTGATTTCTTAAGTGATAATAACATAACATTTCATACTGCACCCATGAGAACAGGGGTTCAAGAATTTTAAAATAATTGCACATACCTTATAGTTGAACCTGCCTGGAGCCAGACTAACATTCAAAGGTACAGCTAGCACTAGTGAGGAACACTGAGGGCTTGTCTACATGGCTGGGTAATATGCTCTGTGGCAATATGATTTCTAAAGTGCACAAACATGTTGCAAATAAATTGCTCTGTGTGGATCCTGCTGGTGTGCACTAAAGATTCTCTAGTGCACTTTAACATAGTACTGTTTCAAGCAAGATCCACATGGAGCAATTACTAAGCGATATGTTACGCACCCCCGTAGAGAGCATTATCCCACCATATAAAAATGCCCTGAGTCTCAATTGTATACATTTTAGTATTAAAACGACTAGAACAAAGATTCCCCCATTTTCATTCATGATACAATTTCCATTCAGTAGAGCCTGGGGATTTTTACAGAGACTTTATATGATCCAAAGAGATTTACATTTTGAGACTCTTAGCAAGAAAATGCATCCAGCTTCTGTTAAATATTTAAATATATATGTTAACACAATAAATTATCAGCATTCAATATTCTATTTTCTTTGAATATCTTTACTGAATTAACAGGAAAATAAAGCTATATACTACTACGTGTTCAGTTAAAATGACCTAAATCACAGAATGACCATTAAAGCAATATGTCGTATCTCCTTATTTTCCTTAGGGTGAATAATAGTGGCCCAATAATGAGGGAGAGTTGCGGAGTCTGTGCGCACTATGGTCATGCTAATTTGTGAGCTGGTTTTGACAGGCAGTTACTATGGCAGTTAGATGGCTGAAGTTGCTCTATTTTGCTTTTTCAAAGAAAAGTTGTTTTGGTAGGAGGAGTGTCTAAAAAAGGTACAGCCAGGATGGAAAAGATGGGGAAATATAAGAAGATCATTTCTTCTTTGGATTACGTGTACCATAGCTAATGCTTCTTATTCCATCTGTATGCTTGAGGCAATAAGCCCTACCAGTAAACCTTTCACCTCTCACATTTTCTATTCAAAGACTGTCAAGACAGATGGCAGTAAATGCCATCTTTATTGAATCGTGATCCTTAGTACTTTACCAGAAATAAGCAAGTATTAATCAAAGTACAAAGGTTTGCAAAAGGTAGAGCTGTGAAAGCTTTGGGAGAAAACAGCTTGGCAGGCAGGCTCTCATTTTTAACAAAAATTAAAATACAGGGGATCAGAAAGCTCACCCGACACCAAACTTTGTACAGGGCCTTCCCAGCTCCTTGACTTACTTTCAGAACATTCTGCCTCTTGTGCTCTGGCCATGTCCAGGCCTTTAGATGGCTGCTTTCCTTGGTCAGAGCACTTAAAAAAACCCCAAAACTGCAGACTAAACTACTACTTCTCAAAAATGGATGGTTTGGGGACCCCTGTGGATTTTTATCTTTCTTGACCCTCGTTGTGTTCTCGCTGGCTCGTTGTCATCCAAATTTTCTGCATCTGCTGTTCCTCATCAAAGCATAATCCTGCTTTCTTAAATGCACGGTGGAGACGGTACATCAATACAAACTTTTCCTCATGTATTCAGCGTAGTGCTAGAATGACTGCATCCAGTTTGAACCTTGCCTGGCTGAAATCATGAGCTGGTATATCGTTTGTTGAGCCTACAGAGTATAGTCTAGAGTTTGAATCCCCTAGCTTGGTAAAGCTCTAGAAACCAGCAGAAGCTTAACAATATTTACTGTTTAACAATTATCTATTGAATCACTCTGTGCCTTATATTTAAGTTACCTAAACCAATCCTTGCTCCAATTTAAATGTGTTTATGATGTGGCAGTAATACAGCTAAAAAGCAAAGAGGGATTTGTGATGTATCCACAAATTTGCATGCCAACCCCCAGAATACACTGCTACATCACAGTTAGCCCAAAGCAGCACTGATGGTAGAGCCCTAGGAACAGAGTGAAAGGCCTGGCTATGTCTGTGGGTGAGGGAGATTTGTGGATGACTTTCTCCACTATTAACTTCCACCTCATAAAGAATGTGGCTTAAACATTAATCGACAGGTAATTTGTTCGTACACCCTCAGCTAGACTCCAAAGAAGTCAATCAACTTGTACCTCACTTTGAGGAAGAAGCTGAAATTTAAAAATTCTGTTTGATTACCATGAAGCCAAAAAGCTGTGTGCATATACCGCAGATGAAAGTAGTTTCTTTAGTGAAATCCCACTAGGTGTTTTTCCAATGAGCAGTGCTCATTTCACAAGTGCATTCTGCTGGCGGGACCTGCCAAGAGCAACAGCATGTTTGGAACATAAATGTTGTTTAATTAATATTGCTTACAAATATCCATTTTATTAACATCTTTATGGCCAGCCCCAGGCTTTGCAAAGCAGTGTGGAAGAAAAGTGGTTAAATAAAAGTTTTCACTAGCTATAGTCTCTGCTGTAAAAACAACCCCCAAAAACCTGACTTAGTGCATAGATGAGGTTATAGTTAAAACAAAACAAAGCAACGACAATTTATCATTAGTCATAAAATATATTAAGTAACCCCAGAACTAGGACTTCCCCAGCACTCTAAACTTGGCTCCTTTTTGCAAGGCACTACAAACAAAGCCCATAACAACAGGCTTCATAATATGGGAATAATTATTTACATTATAGTACTGCTCTGGGGTGAAACACATCTCTTTGCAGAGAGTCAACACAAGGTTTGCACAATACTTCAGTGCACAGGACCCCAGATAAATAATTTTAAACATACTTGGTCTGTCACCTAAGTAGTATCTTAAACCTCTTCCTTTCCCTCACTTTAATACTATTACTGTGCTGATATTCCTCTTCTTGCCCATCTGGCACCTAATATCACTTTTGCACAGGCTGGGACTAACAGTTGGTCTGCCTACCTAGAAATGTATATTGTTTCCATCACAGATTCTCAGCACTAGGCTTGCATTGTTTGCCCCCACCTTTCTTTGTGACACTTGCCTAGCATACTGGCATGTATAGGAATTGTGGCTTGGTTCAGCAAAGTACTTAAGCACATGCTTAAGTTCCATTGAAATCAGTGTGTAAGTGCCTGATTGAAAGGAGGCCTAAACAAATAAATGGCATGTACCCTAAAATCACTTACTTTACGTTTTGTTTCCAGAACAAAATAGCTCCGATGCAACTAACCTGCTCTAAAAGATAATATATATTTTGACTTGTCTTCTCTCTAACGTGTATTATATGAAGTGCTTGACATATGGAATTGGATACATGGAACAGAACAGTGTCAGGCTATTGGCTTTAAAAACAATGCATATTTAACTGATCAGTCAAAGTGGCATTTTTATACTTTTGTGTATACATAATATATAGGTAAACTTATTGTACAATGCAGCTATAATATATGGATTAACTTTAAGAAGCACAAATACAGACCTGTCATACAAATCAGATTGTGTCCTATAAAAATAAAGTTGCACCTATTTATGCCAAATGTGAATTTGATCCAGAAGATAAAAGTCCTTGAAAAATGTAGCACTTACAATTCAGAGGTGCAATAGCTGCTTATTGAAGGTTTAGTCTTATCCAGAATGTGTCTGATGTAGAGTAAATACTGCATATGCATGCAGATAGGTGCATTGTTTGTTTGTGTCCCCCATTATGCATATCAAGAGTGTAACTGAGTTCAGAATTTGACCCTTCACCTGGACATTAGATAGCTCCCTCAGGCATTCCCATTTTATAATTGTAGCATTGCATGATGGGACAAAGAAGAAAAAGCAATCAGGGCCTCAACAAGGTGGTTTGGGGTTGCACCTTCTCCCCTCTCCTCCTGTTTAACTCCTGGGTTCTTTATTATTAATTATATAGCAGAAGAACTCTGATGCACAGTAATGTAAATACAATATTTACAGTACACTGAAAAATCTCTTATGGTTACCACCATCTATGTCTAGTGAATTTCTAGCTTTCTGAAATAAAGCCCTAAATCCAATATATTGTTCCTATTGAAAAGTAAAGGCTGATTGCTAAGAACAACTGTAACAGTGTTTTAGTGAATGACAAGAACCCACTTACACACACCCACGCACTAGTGATTAGTGGTCAGAAAAAAAATTGGATCTCCCAATATAATTCTCCATGTATATTCTAAACAATTTTCTTGCTATTTGACCCAGGTAATTTTTGAAAATATGCTGAGCACTGGCGAGTTTGACAAAGGTTCAGTAACACAGACTGCTCTCTAGCTCTGTTTCTGATATATTCCTAGATTCAAATAGTTGGTAATTTACATCCAAAGATGTAAAATAAACAAGGCATGAGGCATTCATGTTAGAAGTGCTACTCCTTCTGCAAAACTATGAATAACTTATTCACCAGCATCAACAGTAATTTCATCTAGATTGCAGTCTTTGCGTTGTAGGCACTGAAAGGATATTAAATAAAATATTACTTCTGCCTTTGTTATAAGCCATACCTCTCACTCTTTGAAATGGAAAACAATGGTACAAAAATAAAAGTAAAGATGGAACAAAATGATCAAAATTAGCTCTGCCATTCCAGGAGATATACATAAGTGTTTAGGAGTCCATTAAAATGCTTTAAATAAAAAGTATTCTTTGTTTTAGGAAATACAAGTAGACAGCATTACTCTTTATAAGGAATGAATTACATTTCTGTTGCAAAATGTTAGCTCACAGTGAGTGAAATACACTAGACATGAGTCCCATGCTGGAGATTCATAAACATTGCTTATATCAGATCAATTTCAAAATACATTTGAAGACTCTAAATTAAAAGTCAAAAGGGGGGTGGGGAGTAGAGAAAAGGATAAAGATTGGACATGTAATATCTTACTAACCCATAGTTCCATTTGGTGTTAATGCATATATGAGTTTGGTGCTTATACAGGGAACTTCAAATAACATTGGAATATTATTAGATTGATAACCACCTCAGATACCAGCAGGTAGCTCATAAATACTTAAATATATGCAGATTAGCTGGGAGAAGATAGTCTTCATTTGTGGTCCTGGGTCATACTAATGTGATTTTTTCTTTCAAACAGAACTAAATAGATGTGTCAGAAGGGGTAAAATTCTTAATGGAAGAGAACACAAATAGTTTCTAACCTGCTGCTAAGGTTAGAAATGTCACGGATTGTTGTCATTATCATGGAACGGAGGGTTCTTTATCATTTCAAATGCATTTCCATATCCACAGGTAGTCAGATAAGTGACCATTACCACACGTACCAAAAGGACAAACAGATAGGATGCAGATCATTCATTTTTGCCTGTCTTTTATGCTTCAACTGTTTTCAAAGTAGTTTGCAGTCTTGTATTCACATTATGATGGGAGTGGTTCTTTGAAAAGCAAAACATTTATGCACCGAAAGTGAAGAATTGTGTGTCTTTGCAATAAATAAAGAGAGAAATGCCACTTTCTCCAAATTTAGAGAACTTAATTGAGAAACTCTTGGGTCTTCAAGTCAGTGCCTAAAAAAGTCTGGACTCCTTAATGAAGAGAATTCAGTCTTGGGAAGGATTCAAGAGCAAAATGAGTGGGTAGTTGAATGTAAAACCTTTGATGATAATATTTATCTCAATATTAATTTTTTTAAATTAAACTGACAAATAGAAGGAAATAAAATATGAGAAATCATCATAGATGGTGATTCGAATCAGTGTAATATATTTCTTTATATTTATAAAAATGTCAGATTGTATCACAGCATCAGTCATGGTTCCTGACATGATCAAGGCAACCTGACCTGATGAATCTTCTGAAATATTTGAAAGAAACTCCATAGCTTTGAGTAAATCACAGCTTTTGAAAACTTGTTGAAAGCTTTTGAAAATGTTGGTCCGTTTTTTAGTCAGACTTTGTTCAAAACTTTTTGCAGGTAATGTGTACGGCCAATCTCTTTCTACACTGTGGGGAAATGATATTTGGAAGTACTAGTCTAAAGCTTAGCTGAATCATTTGTTTCATTGCTTCTCTGGTTCAAAATGTGCAGAGCTGTGAAGTCTGTGTTTTGTACAGGATAGACAGATGCCTAGAACTGTTTCTGTTAGTGGAAAGGCAAATCATTCTCTGGGAAAACAGACAACTGGGTTTCATGTAGTTTGATTTCCACATGTTGACTCACAAGAGTAACTGCAATACACAGTTGTGAAGTTTTGGGTGAGGGTGGCACAGGAATGGGAGAGGCTATCAACTTTGAGGCCCCAATCCTGCAAAAACTTAGACGTGCTTAACTTTATGCACTGTGAGCACTCAGTGGGACTGTTCTCAATATGTAAAGTTAAGCACATGTATATGTCTTTTCAGGATCGAGGGCTAGGTTTGTGTTATATTTCAGTCATTTAAATATGTATAAATTTGCTCAAGATAGTAAAAATGAAAAAAATTTGTCATTCCTGGCTAAGACTAATATTATACACCAACTGCTTTTGTACCAATAATAGTCCTAATTAGGAATGACAGTTTTCATATAATTTAAAAACAGGTCACCTGGGATATTCACCATGTTGTAGAAGGCCAGTGCAAGAATTTCTGGACTGTATAACTATTTATCTAGGTTTTTAAGCTCACCCATCAACATAGGATCCACATGGGAGCCACACATGAAATGTATGCGGTGGAGGAATCACATAGAGAGGTGCTTCTGATGGATGTGTTTGTGTACTGTTTGCATGGAGGGCAGTAATGGAGCAGGCAGGGAAAGATTCACTTTTACACAGATTAACTAGCTCCAACAAAAAGTAGAAGTGGCATTAAGGAGCTGCTGTTGTAGGGAGCTGCCCCAGGAAAAGTTTCTACTTAGATCTCCAAAATTAGAAGTTGGCTTTTGCCCTGAAGTATAGGTATTTCCTTAGTTTGTTTGAGTGACTATTAACGTCCCCGTAGAGTCTACCACAAAAGTTAGATATAACATCATATGCATGTATAACTGACTATGCTGCTAATAGGACACTTCACTGTATGTGCTTGTCACTGAAAATCCATGTACATGAGATCATTTTACAGTGATTCTATAGACACATTACATTTTTTATAATATGCTAGTCTTGACATGGAAACTGTTTCCTGACTGTTGCTTTCAGTGTAACTTAAGTTACAACTGGGATGCTTATCATGTCCGAATCCTTATTAGTATACAGTAGTGTTGCTAAATTGGAAGCATTATTATAGCTTTCGTGGTAGGCAGTGCCACTGTTATGCATTACAAACCTCTGTTTTCATTTATCATCTGGTGAAGGGAATAAAATGTTCTTTTTGGCTGAAACTTTCAATGCTTAGTTTCATCAAACAGGTGATTTTGTTTTAATTTGGGGGAAATTTCATCTCTATTTGAGTAATAGGAGAGTGAAAAAATATACTGTTCCAGCTTCCCTTCAATGCATCATCCTCCCTTATTCTTGTTCTCTTTTAACGTTGTATATATATTCACTAATTACACAAATATACAGAGAAGAATAAATGTATGCAACAGACAAACAACCTAGCAAGGTAGAGGGGTATAAAAAAAAAAAGGAAGTTTTAAGGGGACAAGTATACAACAAGAACAACATTATTATCCCAAGGAATTTGTTTAGTCCCCCCGAAACGGGGAACCCACTTTAAAATTCAAGGTTTGATATAAATCTTGACAGACCCGCCTCTGTAACCACCTGTATATTGCCTCTATACAAGAAGAAAATATTGCTATCCTATTTTCTTTTCTTAAACTATTCAGGTTCACCCATTGCATAAAGAAAGAGGTTGAAAACTCAGCTGAAACATTATAATGGCCTCTAATATACTGTCCTTTTCTGTTTTCCCTATAACCAAGTTCATTTAATAAAAAGTGATTTTATGTTATTCATGCAAAACACATCTCTGTTGCATGGCATTGCTTTTTGTTATTTTCATTTAATAGCTTTAAATTGGGATTTAAGTTAAATGGCTCTCCACCTTGACCTCCAACTTGTTGTGATCTGTAGGTGGCAGAGGCTGTGTTAGAGTTGCCTCTGGGGCATTATGCTAATGACTCCAGGGTTTACCATAGTAAACAAAATTGTGCTTTAATATAGGTATGCTGATTATGCATTACTGTTCTTTAACTATTCACAGTCAGGAGTTTTGTGATAATCAATGTTTTCTAAGTGCAGAGGCAGCTTAGCTGATATGAGACAGCTTAAAATTTTCCATGCAATGTTCATTACCCATTTTCATGTGTTAAAATATTTTTTTTTGAAAAACTTAACACAGAAGTAGAACAAATGGCTAAGATGATTGAAAATCTAAATCTCAGACTCTGAAATCGCTGCTTTTTTTCTAAACAGTGCAATTCATTGCAGATGTACTTAAAAATAAGTATCACAATGGAAAGCATTGCCATTTGCAACCATAAGACTGAATTAGAATGCTAAAACCTGCTAAAGCCATTTCTGTTTGACTCAAGGCCTCCTTCGTGGTATTGTTACAGCTCCTTAAACAGAAATCAAAGACCTTGCTTTAACATAGTGCTTTGTGGGGCTGGAATCACTCCTCATAAAAAGAAAAATTGTTATTTAGAGCTTTAGCTTTTCTTTGGAAAAAATTCATCATCTCTAGCACCAATTTACAACTACTTCACAATTCTAGTTGCTGCACCTACGTAAGCAGGATTGTAGCCTATCCTCTTTCCCTTTTCACCTTGTTAGTTTGTTTCATTCTCTTGGTGCATTTGTCTTAAACAAAACTATAAGTTGTTTGGGGGCAGAGACTGGCACTTACTATATATCTATACAGTGCTTAGCACAATGGAGTCCTGATCAGGTCAGGATCTCTTTATTATTACAAATAAATAATAATGATAATAGGAGATTAGATCATTACACTAATGAAAAAGTGTATTATTTTACACTGCAGCAAAGAATATTTATAATGAGGCCAAATACATTACTGAACATGCATTCTAAAAGCAACAGTTTAAAATCAGGATCAATACAGTCACTCTCTGCAAACTGTTATCAGTAGGATGTTTTTAAACGGCAGACAATTGTTTTAAAATGTGCTTAGGGTCAAGCAAGTGACTCTAAAAATGGCATCTTGCTAGTGCACGTGCTTTCCTGTGTCTTCAAGTCCTTATCTGTTTAATTTACCAACAAAAGCAAGTTTTTCCCCCCTTGTGTCAGTACTGCAGAGGTGGTATAGCCATAGAAGAAGAGCAGGCTCTTCTGTCTTCTGCATCACCAACAATATTGCCAGCTACATTCAATTTCCAACCCCTTTCTAGTGAAATGCAAACCAGAGACTTCTCAGCTGGATTGGAATTATGTTGATCTTTCAGAGTTGGCAACCAGAACAAATATATTGTTTTCACTCTTGAATTAAGAAATAAAATGTTGAGGTAGTTGATCAAAAACAAGAAAGAAAAAATGAAATGTAGTTATTACATTTGCTCTTATGACTAACCAAATTAGAAGCCTCTTGCCATTCACAGAAGTCCTGGGCTTTTCCAGATAAACAGCCATTGGGAAGATTTGTTTATACAATTCTTCTTAATTTTCCATTTTGCAGATATGCCAAAAATCACAAGGGAGAACACTGCTGTTTGCAGCCAATGTATTCCACCCTCCCTGTATTCTCCTGGTGAGTGTTAGCACAAGTAATATATGGGAAATCCATTCACCTGCAGAAAGGCATCGTATTTGGAGTAGGTGAGATGATATCCCAGCTGATAGGTTCCATTTCAGTGATATCACTTCACATGCAAACATTTTTGCACTGTGAGATTATACTAGAGCTGGATGAAAAACAAAAATTTATTTTACATTTGCTAATTTTGAATGTTTTCAAGGCTAAGAGCTTGAAATGGGGCCACTTGTTACCCCCAAAATTGTTCATGATTTTTCTAAATAAATAAAAGGCACTAAATGTTTTTGTGAAAGACAAAATTTAACCAATATTGACAATTTGTCACAAAAGGATAATTTAATAAAAAGCCATTTTTGATTGAAAATACATTTCATTCAAAAAAAATGTCTATTGCTCTGAATTATGCCTAGCTTTGAGAACTGCAAAAAAACCCTTTAAATTAAGAAATTAATATGAAGTGAGCTACACCTTGCAAAATTAGTTTTTTTGAGTGTGGACTTGTTTAATAGTCATTTGGAGGAGCCTATCTCAAATTTTACCTTTGATATAATACTGTATGTACTCCTATCATTTTAGCAGATATTCACTGTAGAGATCTGATCACAATGAATTCATGAGGAGGGCACATGCACCATGCTTCCATACTACTGGATCATCACCACAATCCTTTATCAATTCATAGCAGGGAATAGGCTTACTTCAGATGTTCCTAATTTTTTCTGTGCTGCTGTCATCCACATATTCCCAAGAAACATTCTTATCTAATCCATTTAGTCTTCTCTCTTCTTCTATGCTATTTCCCTGTTCTCATTTACCATTGTTTTACAGTGTCCTGGGTATTCTGGCCACATTCTACTCACTGTCCTTTTTTAGTTTTGATGGTTTTCACCATGTCCAGAGCTTTCACTTTTTTCCAACTCCTTCAGTTCATGTGTCATTTTATTCCCAGCATACACACTTCAAAGGTCCTTTGGGCCATTTTTAACCTTTATTCAGCTTTCACAGCAAGGACATAAGTATCAATCTACATGAGTTTCTCTATGTGCCATTAAAATGCAATACTACTATATTCGCTTTCTTCATCTGAATGAACTAGTTTTACAAATTACTTTTCCATAGGAATGTTCTGTTTTCATTTTTCTTCCCTTCCCCCAACTCCCACCAGTAAAAGCCTGATTTTTTTAATGTTGCTTTGTTCCAAACTTTTGGAGATGAGTCCAAGCTGTGATGAGTAGATCTAAGACCTAAACGTTTCCAAAATTTAGGGTGCTTGCATCTAGATATTGTGTTTTAAAGTTACAGTGTAGAGCAATTTTAATCCAGATAGAAAAATTTCTAAAAACATTACTTATTGCGCAAAGGTGAACAGTTACTGGTCAGTAAAGATGAAATTCATCTCCAAAACTATGAAATGTAACACTGTGGAAGCCTGTTTATGAAAAACGCTTAGGATTTTTTTTTCACCTCTCATTTTTCAGAAAAAGAAGGCACTTGTATAAATGGATGGCAAACATGGCAATGTTAGATGCAATGATTCAGACAAAAGTGACAGTGTTGCTGGAAATACCTATTTCAGAAACATAAAATATGCACGGTGATTGAGATATAAAAGAGTCATTTTTAAGTGTTTTATTAAAATCACTGCAAATATCATGTATAACAATTTACTGTAGTTTGCAAATAAGACACAAAGCTGCTTGTTTAATAAATGAGGTTCATCTATAGTAAGTGGCTTGGTGCAATGCAAGTGTCTCTAATCAAATTCAGGACAGATGAGTTCTTGTAGATTCAGTTTATTTCATTAATTTACAACTGTTTAGTGCTTATAGTAGATGGTCAATTGATATTATTTGTGACAACACTAAATAAAATAAGCAAGGAAAATAAGGTATGTGATGTATTACCAAGATAAATCACAGCACAGAATGTGGGGAGATGAAAGCCTTCAGCTGCAACACTTAACACACTTCATTTGATTCCCATTCGTCAGTTTCAGTGCCATTGGCTCAAAAAGAATGCAAAGGTAACGGAATACAAAAATATGATTTACAGCACTTGAAAAGAGTCATATTGAAATAAATCAAAATTCTAGTGTTTTTCAGGCAATGGTTTATTCAGAATATGGGGCTTTTATAATAATATATTGCTAGTGTAAAAATATCACACCCCAAATGCAGCTATAAAGAAACACAGTCAGGCCAGACTGCATAACTTTTTGTTGTTGTTTGGAAGAATGTTGCATTAATTTCATCCACATTTTCAAATGTGACTAGTGATTTTGGGTGCCACATTTGAGATACCTTCAAGCAGCCACGTAATCAGGGAATGGGTGCTCAGCACTTTCTGAAATGCAACCCCTTAAAGGTGTTTCAAGTTGGGCACCCAAAATCACTCATCACTTTTGAAAACTTAGGCCGGAGTGTGTAAAAAGAAAATGTTTTGGAATGCACACCCTCCTCTGCAGTGCAGAGCTCAGCTGCATGCAGGGCCGTAGCAACAAAGAATGTGGCCCCCTCCGAACGGTGGCCCCCTCCGAACATATGTCCGAGCGGGGCCCCTTACAATGCAGAAACTGGAATGCGGTATTTATTTTGCCACTTTTAGGGGCCCCCTTCCTTGCGGGGCCCCCTCCGGTCGGAGGGTACGGAGGGCGCTCGCTATGCCTCTGGCTGCATGAAAGGACCTTGTGTGGCAGCAGGAGGGGGATGGGACATTTTTTGGAGGTGGAGGGCCAAGGATCTACTGCTGCATGGATTCCCCCGTCCTCCAATGCTTATTTGAGCCATTAGGCTACAGAAGTCTCCACAGACTGGCTGTGCAGCTGCTCCACGGCCTGTAGTGAAGATCCCAACCCTATCCTTTCTCAGGGGCGGCTCTAGGCACCAGCAAAGCAAGCAAGTGCTTGGGGCAGCCCATTTGCAGGGGCGGCAGGGATCCAGCATGGGAGCTGAGAACCAACAGGAGGCCCTGGGAGCTGCAGTTCCTTGGTTAGCTCCCTGCCTATAGAGCCAGCCCTGGAGCAGGGAAAGAACTACATTTCCCAGCATTCCCTTGGCCACTACCAACAGGAAAGAGGGGGAGGGAGTGAGGAAGCTGAGACCTCATTCTGCAGCCTGCTGTGAATGGAGAGCTGCACTGTGAGTAGGGATTCCATATTTTAACATTCAAAAAATAGGACACTCCACGGGGAGGGAGGGTAGCCCCACCCTGCCCCCATCCAC
>NW_020664561.1:41574149-41618242 GCF_002925995.2 Terrapene triunguis | reverse complement strand
CCCCCCTGCTCCCTGTCCCTTGACTGCCCCCCGGAACCCCCTACCCCTTCTCCAGCCCCCCAGCCCCTTTACCATGCTACTCAGACCAGCGTATCTGGCTTCGCGCAGCGCCAGACACGCTGCTGCATACATGCTGCCATGCTCCCCTGCGGAGCCACAGGCGCCCCCCCACCCCACCCCAGCACCTGCCTTCCAGATTTGAACACCTCAAAATTCAGGAGTGCTCAAGCTCAGTTTGGGCAGCTGTTACTTCATTTCTCCCAAATCAAATATACTGATCCACTGTAACTTGCTGTAGAAAAAGTAGGATAAAATTGAGCAAGAAATGCTTCCCAGTGGTTATTAGGACTGGAATTGCTATTTTCAACAGCCATTGCCTTTTTGTTTGTTTGTTTGTTTGTTTAAAAGGAAGACAGTGATATTGCATTGGCAAATTCCCCATAGAAAGAAAGAGTGGAACAAAAGAATAATAAAAGCACCTCAACTTTTCCTCATTTATGTAGGACAGTCTTATAATATGCATCCAGCTATCCTCCAATCACACAAGCTGAAAATTGTTCCACTTTACTGCAGTTCTGTAACCATATGGGGACCAATCCTGTCTGTGTTCTGTGCACATCTAAAATTCCTGCTGAATGACCTGCCCTGGGAGCGAGTTACCAGTGACCCAGGGCTGTTGCCGAAGGAGGGTGCAGGTTGGGGGAGGGGTGAGCCCAGGGATGGGGTGGCAGGAGATGTGGGGGAGGCGGGGGACCCAGAGCTGGGGCGGCAGGGTGTGTGTGTGTGTGTGAGGGGGAGAGCCCAGGGCTGGGGTGGCAGGGGGGTGCGGCAAGGAGCCCAGGGCTGGGACGGGGGGCAGCCAAAATTTTTTTTTGCTTGGGGCGGCAAAAAACCTAGAGCCGGCCCTGTCCTTTCTGGCCCCTTATGCCAACCATTGTTGAAGGACGTTTAGCTGAATTAAAAATGCTAGATGAATCGAAACTTTACCACAACAACCTTCTTGCAAGGGTGTGGTATTCTTCAGAACACCAAGAGATTTGTTTATTGCCGGTTTCCCATCCCATAGGGTAATAGTAGCACAGCCAGAAGAATTCTATCCCTTTGCACTTCACCCTGTGCCTAGTTCAGTCCCTGATGAGCTGACCCCAACATTAGAATATCTTTAAGCAACCACACTGTGCATATTGCTTAGATTAGTAATCCTTCAGCAATGTTATAGGTGGCTGTCTCTTTATTATAACATCGTAAAATAAATTGTTGGGTTTTGCTTTCAATAACCTGAGCAATTTCTATGAGGCTAAATAATGCAAGGCTGTGGTTTGAATGTTTTGTTTTCCTTCATTCTTAGAAGAACCACATTGCAATGAATTTTGACCACTTACTGCTGTGTCTCCCAAGAGGACGTTCTGTACTTTTATTAACAAGCTGAAAAGTAACAGCATGGAGAATCTTTGATAGTAAAATAAAACCCCCTATTTTATACATAAAACATCTTCTTGGGAAGATGTTTGTTTTTCTAGTAGTTGTTCCACAGATGCTTCTTACGTTATTGAAACTTAAATTGTAATACTTTTTGCAAGTAGGGATGAAATATTAACACATGTAGACTACTGGAGCCGTATGAAGTCAAGATTATACATTTCAAATGTTTAAATAGGTATTTGCCTGAGAGCAGCAATCTCTATGGAAAACAAGTTTAGAAAGAAAACACCAGTTGAATTTTCATTCTGTTACCATTGAAATGGGCATTCTTCTTCATCCTCCCTTTTTTTTTCTTGTTAATGACTGAATGTAGTGGGGCGGTCACCCTGCTCTGGCCCTGAAGGGGTTAAAGTAGCCCTGGAGAGGGCTGTGCCTGGAAAAAGCTGGGCTGATTGGAGAACCAGCCACAGCTGTGGCCAGCTCAATCAAGGCCCAGCTGGCCCTTATAAGAGGGCTGTGGCCCAGAAGCTAGGAAACACACTCTCTCTCTAGCCTTTTGAGAGAGAAGGACCGGGCTGCCTGGGAGCTGAGAAGGGTACCTGCGATGGAGCAGTGCTGGGGAAGGGCAGAGGGAGCTCCAGCCTAGCAAAGCAACAGGCTGCAGGCCAAGTTAAGGGTCCACAAAAGGGTACTAGGACTGCAGAGGGGCAGCCCAGGAATAGGAATAGGCAGAGGCAGATGGTCCTAATCCCCTTGCCAATGATGAGTGGTTTAGACTGCAGTCTGCCCCAGGGAGCGGGGGCTAGACAATGACTGGCAGTAGCCACTGAGGCAAGGTGGGGATAGAGGGTGGGGGGTTCCCCTGGGAGAGGAGACCCAGAGAGTGGGGCACTGCTAGGGGGCAGCACCCCAAGATAAAGGGTCCAGGAGGGACACGGGGGGCCAGCAGTAGGCGAGACACTGGCCTACGGAGGGCGCTCCGGGTTGGAAAAGAGCTAATTCCCAAGACAACCAGCAGGAGGCGCCTCGCCAGTGAGTCATCAACCCGCTAAACTGAATAAATCCACATTTTGGTTGTTTATTTACAGCATCTTCTCCTACTTAATCCATGTGTGATATAAAGGTGAATAGCATTTTATGTAATACCATACTTTAGAGTAAAAAGTAGAATCTACAAATTTAAGCAGTTTATGGTAAGATAACTGTAATTTTTTTAAAATAAACAAAGCCAGTAAGATTGGAATGACTCTCTCTTTGTATGAGAGCTACTCTGGATCATTTAAGATTCTGGGCTATAATGCATGCTTCAAGGAATTTTCTTCCCCCATTCTTTAATAACCTGCAACAAACAGTTTCTTCCTGACAGCCTGATTCACATTCCGACATCTTCAGGTTTACTGAGGTCTTTATAATCTAGTTCGCTTCCCAGAATCCCTTTCTGAAGCAGATATGGGAACTCCTTCCCTACTTCTTCCAGTCAGGTGATTTTGCAGGCATCATTATCTGCGCCAGATTGTACGTTTAGGGCTGATCCTCCTATGAATATAGTGCTTTCCCCCCTCTTCCTCCCATGAGTAATCCTAGTAAGAGTTTGGAGGACTGGACACTGAAGAATAACAGCACACAAGTCTCTCCCGCACACCTCTCTCTCATTCCTAGAATGTATTGTTTCCTATCTGCATTATAGATTTTGTTTATGATTTTTTTAATGTCTGTGACACTGTATTCTTGTTCGCAGGGTGGCAATTTGAGTGTCACACTCACTAAAAGAGATTAAAGGCGCTAGTTGAAGGAAAGAGGCAGCTGGGTAATCTTAGAGAAAGGAAAGAACATGCCATGCAGCATGCGCCCTTCCCCCTCACCCCCTTAGGGCCATCCCTCTGCCTAGGAGTGGGACATGCCAGGGCAGCCACTGCTGCTTCCCCAGAGTTGCACAGAGCTGGCCTTAGTCCTGCTGTCCCCCACGCAGCCTGGCCTGAGCAGCCAACCGAACTTCTAGTGTCCTGCTGCCAGGTTCCCGTTTTGACTAGACATTCCAGTCAAAAAACGATCACCTGGCAACCCTAGCCATGCTTAAAAGTGGTCCGTAATGATGTTTATGCCAGGTCTCTGATAAAATTCCACTAACATCCAGGACCTAATTCTCTGCTCTCATGCATGTTGTTTAGTCATTCGCACCTGCAAAGTAGGTATAAATCTCATTCTGAGCTGGTCATGTTTTATACCCAGTTTGCACAGGTGGGTATGTCTGCACAAGGCAGTGGAGAATCAGTCTCCAGACCACAGCTTGTCATAACTCAGAGGCATCTCATGTGGATCATCTTTGAGTTCAACAAGCTACTTCAGTATAGAGAAGCAGTAAAAGCATCAACCTTACTGCTCGGAAATTTAACACATGGGAGCAATTAAGATTATCCAGTTTTAATGCACTTCTAATTATTTTAATCAGAATCTGCAACAACTAAATAAATAATAAGAATCACTAAACAGTTTGGTGTCTGAGTTAAAAAGTGACTTGAGAAGGCATATGGACAGACTCATCATTTTCTCCTTGGCCTTAAAGATCTTTGACATAACTTACATTACCGCCAATGAGAATTCCACTTTAATGTCATGTGGAATCACTCTGGTTTTCATAAAGCAAAATTCAGGTTTTTAAAAAAATGTTTTAACCCTTAATGGCTTTTAAAAAGTCCTTATGCTAGCAGTGAAACTAGATATTGGCTACTACTGTTGCTGCTACACTGGGGCTTACTTCAGTCTGGTGCGTTAGTACATTCTGAAGCATGCTTCAGACTAAGTCTAAGGTGACTGGCAGGTGCAGGACTAGAAGCAGTGTTCAGACTATCCTCAAAAAATATTCTGAGAACCCAGGACAAGGATTTGTAACTTGCCTGCTCTCTGAATGCTGAAAATGAGGGAGGGAGCCAGCAGCATGCTCCTGAAGACATCATGAGTGGAGGATGACAGGATGCAGGTCACTGGAATGCCTCATCTCCTCACATCACCTAACGAAGGACAATGGGTAAGGAACAAAGACATGAAGAAACATTCCAATTTCATTACAAATTCAGAAAGCTTCAATGGGGAGATTTGGAGGTTTCAGGTTCCTGGGGTTCAAGCAAAAAGAGCCCACAAGTTTAGGTTCATGCAGTCTAGGCAAACCTAAATCAGTGAATTTCACAAAACGCCAGTATTCAACATTTCTAAAGAAAGATAAATAAAAATAAATAAATTAGATGCTGGCAATTCCATGGGTAAAGTCGGAAATAACAGAGAAGGCACAGAAACAGCAAGGATGATCATTCCATTCCTTATGCAAAAGGAAACAAAGAATAAACCATCAAGTTAAGTTTCTTTGTACAATAGCAATGAGGATTTCAAACAGGATGACAACCCCCAAGGTAGAGCTCTGCTAATTCATGACTAATACTTTAGTCAACAATATTCACCTTTCTCTGTTCCTGAATTGCCCACTTGCAAATCAAGATTGTATCTATTTTATGCATTATTCATCTCTGCACACCCCTTGGCACATAGCTTACTCACAAGCAGCTCACTGCAAGCATTCAATACTTGAAATTCAAGCCATAGGACTGGTCGCTTATGTCATATGATATCATCCTGTTTCTTATCTGGATGAACAAAAGTCTTAATCAGGTTTCTGTTGCAAATGATTATTGAAATCAGGTTTCTGTGACTCTCTAATATTCACTTAAAATTGGCATTTTTACAAAAATTCTTGCCTGTAAACTCATTCTCTGAAATATTTGCAGAAAGCTAACGCAAAGGGGGCAAAGGCAAACACAGCAAAGGAAAAGTCATTTAAAAATCTGAACGAATGTTGTCAGGTAATACATTGTACTAGTTGTCCAGCTGTCGAGAGAGAAAAATCAATGAAATAAGGGTGGGAAGGAGACACAATTTAAGGAGAAATTTACTCAATACTCAAGAATGGATAAATGGAGGGAGAAGGAAAAGGGGTGACAACCCTTGATAAATGAACAACAGTAAGAAAATATTTGTTGAATCTAATCACCATTTGAGTTTAGAGTGTAGGAGGAAAAAAACAAGCCCCACAGTAAAATAGAGAGATCATGGAAAACTGTTATTGACCTCAAGGGATGGAGAAGAAAGCAGATCAGGAAGTGTTTACACAGATAAGGGAGGTATGTAAAATGGTTAGTCCATTGCTCAACAGTTTTCAATTACTCCATAGATTGGAACAACAATAGAGGGATTACCAAAAAAAAAAAAAAAAAAAAAAAGCACGCATTTTCTTAGAGATGGTACAGAGCCAATAGATTTCAAGGCAATTCTGGAGTTAGGCCTAGCACTTAAACTAAATAAAATGAATGAAATGGGTAAACATCTAGCATTTAATGCTCACAATAAGTTTGAAATACACATGGGTTGCAAAGGGAGAATTTTAAGCATATTAAGATTTTTAGTGGCAGAAATATGGACCATTTTTTAAGAGAATAAATAACCGTCTTTAAATAATCCATAGAAGAAAAGTGCAAGTTTACTTAAAGAATCAGCTACAATGGATACAGGATCGATTAATTCTAACTAAGTTAAAAGGGTCTGCTTCTGCCGTCAGTTTCACCTGATGTGCAGTACCATGACATTTTGCTTAAATTTAATGAGAAACACATATTGTTTTGTCATCCAAAATAACAAGATGTATTTTAGGGCTTTTGATAACATTTAAATTATGCTAGTGATCATCCTATGAGTAGAAATGAACAGAAAATATTGAAAGTTTGAAACTCATCTAAGGCCCCAGTTCTTTAAAGATGTATGTGCTTAACTTTATACACTGTTAGTTCCACTGAATTCAGAGAGACGACTCAGTGCATAATGCTAAGTCATGCATAAGAATTATATCCTAAAACAGCAAGCTACCAAGGTGAGATAGAAGGACAAAGGTGAGCTGTGCTTGAGTTACGGCTCGTACCAAATTCACAAGGTAGGCAGAAGCCCTTGTCTCAGCTTTGGATTTAAGCAACTAGCAAATTCATGGTAATGCTATCTTAGCTGTGCACTCATATCAATGCATTCCTCCTTAAGGGTGTCCATAATATTTTAGCAACCAACCCCCAAAAAACCCACATCCATGCATGCTCAGAACCCTTTTTTCAATAGCTCCTAAATTGGCCAAATCTACTTCACAGGCCAATCGTTTTTCCTGATATTCTACCTGGTGTTTGGCTGCACTTTGCTGGATAAACCAAGTCATCTAGTGATATTGAGTATTCTGGGGTAAGAACCTCAATTCTTTTAGTCTAAGAGAAATTGCGCACACAACCACGTGATCTGTGCACAATTTAATTAGAATAACTGTCCTCAATTCAAACTGTTTACCTCCATTACAACAATGTATTCTGAGACAAAGTCAAACTAAGAGAAAGAGGCAACAGAAAGGGGAGAAAGCAAGAACTATTCTATTAACTCTCTCTCTGGCTGGTGCTATAGTAGTTCTTTCTGCATCCCTTTCTTTTCCACCTCTTCTTGAAGATTCAGCTAGGCAGCAGCTCTAACACATGTTGACAGGACTGGCAGGTCCAGTTAGCTTTTCAAGTACACTTATATCCTCTTTCAGCAACAGTGCTAGGCAGTTACAAATGATGGCAAAAAAAAAAAGTTAATAAAACATTCCAAGAATATTAACTGATTACCAGTCTTTGGTTTAAATCCAGTAGAGACACCTGTCTATTAAAGTCCCTAGGTCCACACACATCCTTTTTGTATCAGGAGGAAAAATAGTCCCAGAAAATGGGAAGAAAGACAAGAAACCAAGTAAGGGGAGGAAAGATGAAGGGTAAGTTCTGTGGAACTTTGGGACAGTATATATTGCTTGCTTCCAAAAAATGTCAATTTGTTTACAAAGTCCAAGGTACTCTCCATCCTTGTTTTGGTAAAATGAAGTGATAAAAGGTCCCCTTCAGGGTCACAAAAATGTCATTAACAGTTTTTGGAATTTTAAAATTTTAGGCTAATAATTTATAAGAACTAGGGAATAAGGGCTCTGTCATACGCTGCCCCTAGTCCTGCAAAGCACATGCTTAATTTTAAGCATGTAAATATTCCCACTGAAGTAAAAGGGACTATTCATATCCTTACATTTAAGCACATGCGTAAGTGCTTCGCTGGATTGGGGACAAAGCGCTCAGCACCTTACAGAATCAAACCCAAGCCACTTCCCAGAAGTCTATGCTTGCATGTTTGGCATAGATGTAACTGAACACACGATGACAGATGCCACTGTGCCAGAGCCATATAGGTAGGGATTATTTCCACCTTTTATGGTGCAATGCTTCTGGATATGCAGCCCAAAATTGATTGGCCTTTTTTGCTGCCATTGCACATTGAACACTTATATCTGGTTTTCTGTTCATTATAGCCCCAGGTCTTTTTCAGCACTGCATCTTTCTGTATATCTCCCGCCCAATGAATCTTTCTCTCAAAATACTCCCTCTGCTCTCCCTGCCCCCCAAATGTACTGCTTGCTTTTTTCCAAGTTGAAACTCCATTTGTCATTTTCTGAGCAGCTTTCTGCTCTCTCTAGGACCCTTTGCATTATTGGTATTCGCAAACTCCTTTCACATTAGTATCCTCTACAAATTTCATTAAGAAGCTATATATTCTCTCATCCATTTCCATCAGTGAAGATTTTCAGTAAGACCAAATCTGCAATTTTTCAATGGCTGGTACTACAGAATTAAAGTAGAGTCACAGTGCAAATGTTGAGAACAATAAGAACATGCAGACAATTGAAAGTTGTTTTTAATGGATGTCAGAAATGACTTTTAGAAAACAATCATAGTAAGAGTGGCTGGGCCTTTAAACCACATGGAAGAATATTATTCTCTTGTACCTAGTTTGCACTTGAAGAAAGAAGAGTCAGAATTCACTTGAATTGTAGATGGATTATATTTATATCCTTTGTCCTTGGCTGAGAAAAAGTTCATTCCCCACACACACACTTCTAAATAAATTTGCTCTTAATTGTACCCCGCAAAAGCCCCTTTTAGTGGCTGTTGTACAGCTGTACATTGTATGCATAAAAAGAGCATAACACTGGTCAAGATACACTTCTGATACACTATGTGGGAAATGAAGGACATACAAAATACTGTACATGCATAAAAAGAATAGACCCAAGTGACAACAGAAACCCAATTTACATAAGCAAAGAGACGTAACCAAAGGATAAAGCACATTTTAAAAGCGAAAAGGCTGAACTGGAAGATTAGGCAAGTTCAACCAGAAAAGAAACTGAAATAATAGTAAGAGCAGAAGTTAAAAAATAAAAATCTATTAAATGCCACAGAGTATCCAGCCATAGTCAATCCACTTTTCCATACAATATATTAGGTACTGGGGTGGTGGTGGTGATGATGACAGTCCTTTTAAGAGTAAGAGATAAAAACAAACAATGAAACATTTGTGTTTCATCTGTCTTAAACTTGAAGCGCTCAAAGGTTTACTTAAATAAGTCAAATTTCTGAAGAAGGAATATGAGGATTTTTTTTAAGTTTGTAATGTCAGAATTATAAAAATGATTAGATGGTCTTAAAAATCAAGGCCAGACAAATATCCAAATGTGCTAAAGAAAGTGGGGACAGAAACTAAGGAATTAACAGGCATATTCACAAGTTCATTTAGTTTAGAAGAGACCCCTGGGGACTGAAGAGTGGCTAACATAACCAAGTTATTTTAAAAGTGCCTAGAGACATAACAGGAAACCTTAGACCAGTTAGCTTGATATAATGTGTGGAGAATGTCCTAGAATATCAAATGGGGAAGCACAGCTTGATTTAGGATTGAAAAGTGGCCTTTTTTTGCACATGAAAAGTTTCACGAAAAATTGCCCACATTGATAAAAAAAATTATTTTTTGTGGAAAAATGGTGACTTTTTCATCAACATTTTTCTTAGAAACATTATTGAAAATGTTATGGGCATTTTTCATTTACCAAAAACCTTCAGTAAATGAAACATTTTTGTAATTTTTTTGATAAAATATTCTGCAAACAATAACAAACTGAGTCTATTTGGAACCTCAAATAAAAATAAATTTAATATTTTTAGGAAACTAATTTTCCTTGTTTGCCAGTTCTAGTGGCAATCTCTGATATGCCACATTGCATACTTGATTCACTAGGTAGAAGGAGCAGCACTGAAAGTGTACTTTGACCCACATATTAGGCAGCGGCCAGCAGAAGTGTGGAAAGACTGGCAACAGATGTGGACCTATCCACCACTAAGTCAACATTTCAAATAAGTTGTTATTACCATACAGTCAGGCTCGGCAGAATTCAATTTTTAACACAAGTTTGATTGAAAAATATCTGCGTTGATTGTTAAGCATTTGTTTTGGTTTTTATCAATTTTAAATGTTTGCAGTTCCATGAAATTATGGTGGGGTCAACATCACATGTCAAAATATACCAGGTAAATATCCTTAAATCAACAAATCAACTCTAAAGTTCTCAAGCAGCATTTTTCTTATTTTTCCTATCTATAAATTTCATTTATTATCAATGGAAATATTTTGTCAGTTTGTATGTGTACGGTGAAAACAACATTTACTGACATTTACCGATAAAAGTCGAATCCTTCCAAGCCTCCATATTTTGCAGCCACTAATTTTAAATTCCACTCTTAGTTTCATGAATAAATGCTCTCTTAATGTTGGAAAAAAGTTGCACCCATGTAATTAACTAAGCAACTTAGCTCTCAGTTATGTTGTATTACATGGGGCAAAAAAGTCCAAATATTGATCGGCGCAGATGCCAAAAGACTGTTTTATGTTAACACTGAAATGGGATCTTGCTGTGAAGGGTGCAGGAGGACTATTGACAAATGTGGTATGCAGGTGGTGGGTGCACAAGAGCATTTTGGTAGCTGAGATGGGGTATCAGATTGGGGTGCTTGCCATTTCAAATATGGAAGGCGTTTGGATATCTGGTCAGCTGGATACACAGAAGTTTATCGCAGTCCAACTTGCAAGCTGATAATATAGAGCTACTGCCTTTGACTGTAGGAGGATGGAACCAGCTGCCTAGACAAGCCATTTTCAAGTCCAACTACCATATAAGATCACATGCCAGAAGTATGTCTGCATTACTGGCATGTAGACAGGCAGAGTGCAAGGGTTCTTTGTTTATTTAATTATGGTATCTATTATCTTACCAGCTAGTGCAGCTATATTTTTAAAATTAATCTCACATATGGTGAAAACTATCCTCAGTTCTGATCATGCTATCAAATTAACCTGACTAGGCAATGCTGAGAGGGAAATAAATTAGTCATGGCCAAACAAAATAAATGTTCCTTACATATACCATGGGTGAGGGTCACCAACTGGTGACCTAAAAGTGGAGCAAGTTCCAAAAGTGAGAGCTCCCCACTGCCAAATCCCTGCCACCTTCCTGTTAAGATCAGTCGGGAAAACACCCCACCATCATGCCTGAACAAGAACTAAAAGGCCACCTAACAGGTAAATGGGTTGCAAGTCATCCAGGTCATTAAAGTTTGCAACTAACAATAAAAAAAAAAACTATTTAAAGGCTTGTTACACTTGAAACGCTTCAGTGGCACAGCTGCAACTGTGCCGCTGTATCACATCAACGTAGACACTCACTCTAGCGATGGGAGGGGTTCGCCCATTGGGGTAGTTAACCCACATCCCCAAGACGTACGAGCGAGGTCACCAGAAGAATTTTTCCATTGACCTAGCACTGTCTACACCGGCGGGTTAGGTCGGCCCCACCATGCCACTCAGGGGTATGGATTTTTCACACCCATGAGTGATGTAACTGGGTTGACTTAACTTTTGAATGCAGACCTGGCCTCAGTGTCCAATAAGTGGGGCACAGCCAGGTGAGTTGTTACCACAGACGGCAAACATGATTTTTACCATACTACAAGCCACATAGAACTTACATGGTGGCTGCATATTCCCCACTGGAAACCAGCTGGCCATCCCCTGGGCTCAAAACCACCCCAGCAGCACAATAAATGATGGCTTAATGTTCGCGTCACTAGCGGACAGAATGGAGCAGAAGAAAGGAAAGATTTCAACACCTTCTAAATGTGCCTTTCATACAGTAGCTGATATTTGAATGGAAACCAGAGATTTTTCAGTCTGGTGAAGGCATGAAGAAAGGCACAAAGTGCAAATGTCATCACCTTCTCCCCACACATCAACAGTGATTCTGCATGCACAATATCGAGTGCCACGTAATGCTCTGAAACACTTTTTTTTGGCAGCCAGTTATTTTCAGCTTCATCCTTCACATTTGCTTTAAGCTCTCAGAAGCGTCGACATGTTCTCTTCAACACTCTATATCATAACTGATCTCTAAGAAAGTGACAATTTTCCCATAGAGCTTTTATTATTATTAGATAAAACAAACAACCAGTTTTGTCCGCTAATTGTATCATCCTAAAGCCATTTAAGTAATGATTTTTGTGCTGGACCATTCTACTTCTCCTTTCTTAGTTCTGTGTATTTGTCTGCAGAAAATCAGACCTTTTGAGTACACTTTTTTGACTGTAGAGCCATACCATGCTGTAAGCAACATTAATCATGTGTCTAATATGAAACATGGAACAGCTCTTGGCCCACCTCCCCCACTGTTATGGTTTCATTTGATGAAAAAAATTATGATAACTGAAGTCACATGTAATTAGTCATGGTGACTAATACCAGACATTTTTATCTGGAACATTAGTTGCACATGATTATATTTGATTACCTGTTATTTTGGTTTGATATATTTGATTGTGCAACGTCGAGCTCTTCCTGGTAAGTGTATAAACTTTCTTCCTCACTTTGCTTTACTTTAATTTGTCCACAAATGCACCATTTAGGATATAAACCACAACAGAGTGTTTAATCCTGATAGGGTGGATTTTAGAGTGGCAAAGGCTGGCAAATGCCAAAATTCTCATGGGCTCCATAACCAGTGAAGAGTTTTAAGGAATTTGTATTGAGGTTCCTACTATTGCTCGTCCCCCAGCTCCACCCTTCCCTCTTAGTGCAAATGCTGATTGAATCTTCAGTCCACATCAGATCAGGCAGCCATCTGCAGTTTAGAAACTTCAGACTGAATAACTATGGAATCAGCCACCCATTCTTTCCAGATATAGTGAGAGGCACCACTCCTCAAAGAACCAGCTAAGTGCAAACAACACTGGAGTTTCTAGGCCAATTTGCTTTTGCAGCTTGATGTGCCAAAGCAAGAAAGAAGTAAATCAAATGGTTTTCAAACAGCAAAGCAACACTCTGCTTTTTCAGACTGCCAGATCTCACGAATGCCTTGTCCGATTCACTCCCCTCACCACCCACACTTTAAAAATAAATAAATACAATTCTCCTCTGGCAGAGGAGAATGCATGAGCAATTTCAGATGGCTTGGCTGAGTGGTGATGATCTTAGAGCCTGGAATCAAAATCAGGTTTATAGCAGAAAGCTACTCACAAGCTTAAATATGGAGTCAACTGTCTCATATTATATATTGTGAGGAATCAGCAGAGCAGCCACTGGTCAGCAGAGGGCAGTAGGATGAGTTAAGTGCTCTTCTCTCTCTGGCACTGGAGGGGCTTGTGTGTCAGTAGGAAGGGGACTTGGAAGGCTGTTGCAGCAGCTACTGGAAGGATCCATCCAGTTGCCACTATGTTGGCACAGAATGATGTGGAGTAGCCCCCAGCGAGACGTACCTCAGTACTGAACCCCAGCCAAAGGGTACAGGATACCTTATTACCTCTAGTGGAGAATTGGACTGAGAGGTGGCACTCAAGTCTCTCTTTAGACTGCCCCCTAAGGGCCAAGCTGGGGATTACTTTATTATTAACTAACTGTTAAAGCTAGTGAGACTAAGAACTTGCTATATGGAGACTTAAGGGCATGGAAAACTGGTGTGTAAGTCTACAGCACACTAGCCTGTTACTCACTAAACTGTCACATGGACAAAAGCTAAGGGGTAGACAATATCTTCTTCCAGGCCTACTAAATCATCTTTTCATTTAAGACATATTCCAGAGTGCTTATTGGGGGCAGGAGAAGCTAGAACTTACAGGGCCCAGCAGCTGAATGCTTGCCCTTGGATTGTGGTACGTGTGGATGCTCCCAAGAACTCTCTGAGAAACAAGGCTAGTGTATCCCAGTACTCCATTGACCCCACTGGGGAGAATAATTACATACTCATTCTCACAGAGATTCATTTATTTGTTGCACATATTGCAATGTGAAACTTGTTTTAAAAAATTCCTTTCACTTGATGATGCCAATTTGTTTTGTTTCCCAAATGTTGCTTATACCACTGTCATCTCCACTGCCAGAGGCATTTATGTATAACCCGTCTGCTGCTGCATACATTTGGAAATGGAAACCTGTCTTTGGTTTTGCAGGAGGGCCCTTTTTGGGATTTGTTTCAGAAGGTTGTTTGTTTTTCCTGTTTGTAATTGAATGAGGCTTTGTCATTTGTCAGTGTCTGCCTTTTCCACAATATTTTGCTGATTTCCAGTATGTGTCTTGTTCACAGTGGTGGTGCAGAATGACAAACAAAATCTCTCTGCCTTACGCTAAGGTTACTTTCTCAAGGAGGGCTGTGTTTTTGTATAAATCATAATTGTTCCCATAATTGTGCAGCCTCCTGAGGGGCCCCTTTGATGTGCACTAGGATTCTAGTCTGTGTGGAATGCAGAGAAGTAGCTGTGAAGAAGAGACACCCTCTGGGGGAGAAGCATGATAGGCTGGTACAGTATAAAAAGAGAAGCGGGGGTTATTGTGCCTGTTCATGCTCAACCTTGCTGGCTGAATAGAAAGAAAGGTATGCCCTGTCAGAGGGGCCACAATGTAACGGTGACACTTATGATGTGATTTTCAGAGGTGCTGTGCACCCACAGCAAATAAGAACATCAATAGTGACCACTCAGCAGAGCTGTGCAAACCTCATTGGGTTTAGTCTGCTGAGGGGTTGTGAAAACCATTTTTAATTTGGTCAGGGTGTTTTTGCCCCTGCCTCTAGGGCATAACCTGCTTGTTCCTAAAGAGGAGGCCCTGTGCTCTTCTCCTGCTGCCCTCTCCAAACCCAGCCCTGAGCTCTCTCATGCTGGCTCTGCACCCAGACCCTGCACTCTCTCCCTGGGACCCCACTCCACACACACTCCCTTCTTGCTGCCCTACACCCAGCCCTGAGCTCTTATCCAGAAAGGCACCTTCCCCACCAGGGGCCAGGCAGTTCTGGGAGCCCCAGACCCATCCTCCTTCTGCGTCTCCACTTCCCCAGGAATCACCACAAGCTGGGATCCAATCCTCGCACTGGACTGGGGCTTCCTGAGGCCCTCTTGCTCCACTTCTCCCTGTGGAGTGCCTGGTTCCCTTGTGTGCTGGAAGGACTACAAAGGTAGTGTTGCAACCAAGTGCACTGGGTTGCAGCACCATTCAAATTTGGCCCAGTGAGGGGCCAAGCATTGAGAGAGGGCCTCCCCCCCCCTTTGTTGCACCCCTGCCTGCCTCCCCTGACTTTTGTTTGAATTTCAGGTTTGAACAACCCCCAAAATGCTCTGTGAAATTTGGCTGAAACTTTGGAGTTCCACCTGATTTCAGCTGGAAGCCATTCAAAGCAGTTTCACATGACTTCCACCAAGGCTGCAGCTCAACTTACAGTGCCCAGGAGAGTATGTACCTCTTCTACTTTTAACTCCCTCAGCCTACTGTAACATTTGTCTTTCCCACTCCATTTTGTTATACCCTTCATTTTTCCTCTTGCCTTCCTAGGAGACACAAACACCACCTACTGGTCCTCCTGACTGGGGCAATAGGAGGAAGAATAATGTACACAATGCGCTCTGCCTCTGTCCTACTGCACAGTACAGTCACTCATGGTGACACTAAGAGAGCTAGGCCCCCTCCTAAACTCAAGACTGAAAATCTAACTTCTGTCTAGAGCTATTTGAAAAACAGCAAAACAGATTTACCAAAAAAGTTGAGACTGTAGCATTTGAAACAGACCTATTTTTAGAGCTGAGCTGAAATTTTTTCCCCCATGGAAATTTTTAACAAATACAAAAAACCCAACTCTTTATTGTCAACATTTTCAGCAGCATTTTGGGGGTTTTCAGCTGAACACTTTTGGTTTTAGGATGAAATATTTCCACAAAAATCTGAAATGCTTCACGGAAAGTAGGCTCCCTTCTGAATCTCCAGCGAACTCTCTTACCATCCTTCCACTGAACACTTTGCAAAGGAAAGGGCAAGGGAAGTTGGAGGTAGCCATCACAATTATATTGATAAATAATTACCTTACACAAACATGGAGGTGTGCACAGCTATCTTAATCCATAGTCCATGAATTTTAGAGTCCTTAAATAAGAAGAAAATTATTGTAGATTGTGCTATGAAGCCACACATCACACCAAATATTCTTGGTACAGGATAGAACACTTTCCATTACAGATCACAATAGGACATAATTATTTTGCAAATCATTGCTTGCTAAAAACCACGGAGTCCAGAGCTACAAGATCAGGCAACTATCTCATTCCAGAAAGCAGGATTGTATCGTCCCCATCTTCCATCACCTTCACTGGCAGCTTCTTGCCAGTCTCTAAATTTAATTGAAGATTCCCCTCCTGGTTTACAAAATGACCACAGAGTCTTTTCACCATTTGGTGTCCTGGATAAATCCCACTACCAGTAACTCCATTTTATTTAACTAAATTCTTCCATACAGTTTCAGTTAGCAAGGCTAGCCTGGAAGGAGGAAACAGACCAGCCAGTATCTTTCCAGCAGCCCATAAATTACAGAATACTGTGTGTGTGGCGGAGGGGGGTAGGTGGGTTGGGAGACTTTAAAAACCTTTCAGGCGGGCCCAGGAATTCTCCCATGGCACATTTTTATGAAAGTACACAGCTATTGGTGCAGCCTGGAGCACTCCAAGGCAAAAAGTGCACATGCTCTCTATGAACAAAAGTGATCCCTGTATCCAGAGAATGGGGATGAATTCCAATGGAAGCAAGGAAATCCCCCACAATACCATAACAGTTTATACTGTACACGCAATAACATACAACACTTATTTACATGTATTTGATTGTAACATTCAGTTTTCTATTAAGTGTAACTTTCTCAGTTTCCTGTGGATTTTTTCCTGCTTCTCTTTCCCTTTTCCCTTCCTTCACTCCTATTTTTTCCTCCCTTTGTTTGTCTAGTCTTTTCAATAACTTTACTTCATCCTGTTTCTTCTTCCCACCCTCCATTCTTTCCTAGTGCTGTGCGTTCTTTCTCCAGCTCTATGTTCTCTCTCAATATCCCCTCTGTCCCCTCATTTATTTTCCTGTCATCTTTACGGTCCCAACATTTCAGAGATTTTAAGGTCTTCTATTCTTCCTCATTCTGATCTGCCTCTCAGGGCTCCCCATGACTAATTCTCTCCAATCACAAGCTCCACATCTGGAGTCAACCACAACCTGGTATAGGGTCCCCGGGTTGGGGCCTGGATTAGCGGGCAGGCCTGGGCTCCCCCACCCCCTTTGTCCCTACTGGCCACTGAGGGAAGTGGCCAGTACATGGACTGCAGTCTGCCACTGAGACGAATGGCTAGAACCTGGACTGCAGATTGCCACTGAGGCAAATGGTTGGACTGAGGATTATTGGTTCCCCAGAAGGGGGGAAAGAACCAAGTGGGGCACAGCCGGAGGGCTGTGTCCAGAAGAGGACGATGCGGGTCCTGGATGCGGAGACAAGAGTGACAACAGGTGAGACACCATGTGAGGAGGTTGCACTGTCAACCCCGAGCTAATTCCCAGGATGGCCAGCAGGCGATGGCGCGGTGGTGACTAACCCCGTCACATCTGGATACACACACACCATCAATCTTTCTCCCCTTTCTACACAGCCTGTCAAATCTTCTGCTCCCCACCCGCATCCCTTCTGCCTCTTTGCCAACTGTCACAATTCTTTCACAAGTCTCGTGATATGGGGGTTTTTTCTTGAAATTGCAGCTCCTGGAGTCATGGGATTACATCAGAATCTCAGCTTTTTAAAAATAAAGTAAGTAAATTTCCAGTCCTCTTGGTGTAGAGAAAAGTGTGAAGGCAAATAAAAAGAAAACAGAATTGACCATTTTTAAACTTCATGATTTTGAGGGGGACCAATTTATGAATTGTGAAAGTTTGGGGTTGGTGACATTGCTTATCTCACATACACCTCTGCCTCTTCCCACTCACACGTACACAAACTTCTACTATCATCACCCTCTCCCAAGTACCTTATCGGGTGTCTTATCACTGCCATACAAATCAGCAGCTGCCTGCTGACAGCCTTCCTCCTCCCAGCAAGCCAGAGGAAGTCCTCCTAGTGCCCGCACTCCCTACCAAGAGAACTGTGTCCAGGAAAGGATGACTGCTGCTGCCTTTTCAGCTGCAGAGAGGGCTCTCTCGCCAAGCTTCTCCTCTGCACCCCTAGCTCCATACTGAGATACACAGCAAGGGTAGGAAGGAAGGGAAGCTGAGAGGGGAAAGAGCCTCCATGTGCTGGGAGGGTGAGGAGTCTGCCTGGCTGCCAGCAGCTATTGGGAGAGCAGCCTGCCAGTGGTGGGAAGAAGGCACAGACAGCAGGTCTGCTCCAGGGGTGCAGCGAGAGTTAAAGGCTTAGGACTTGTCTTCACTACCAAGACTGCGCTGATGTAGCACATCTGGTGAAGACGCACTATGTGGACGGGAGATCACTCTCCTGTTGATGTAATTACTTCACCTCAACGAGAGATAAGCTGTGTCGGCGGGAGAGTGTCTCCCACCACATAGCATGGTGTAGACACTGCTTTAAATCGATGTAACTTACATCGCTCAGGAGGATGTTTTTTCACACCCCTGAGTGATATAACTTACATTGATTTTAGCGGTAGACAAGCCCTTAGAGGTGCCAGCCCTGCAGGCAGTCAGGAGGAGCATTGATATCTTATCCACAGGCTTCACCTGTTCTAATAATACAGCAGGCTCAGCCCATAGACAGCGGATCACTGCTCTAACTCTGCATCAGCCTAGGCAGTAGGACAGCCCGCCAAGCAAATGACTGGTAGTTCAGCAGCACAATAGCGAGGTATTCTTTCTTTGTAGGAGCAACATGTACTGTGAAGTTTATTATATATCCTTCATATAGTGTATTCCACCTCTACATTAACATTGAATCATTTATTTTGCAAATGTAACCCTTCTGCCCATCTAAGTTGGCAGCAACAAGGGCCGGGTTCTGTATCTAGGGGTTCTGTTTCAATAACGCAATGCAAAACTGGCTCGAGCCCCCACCCAGTGACCTGGGACAATTACATACCACGCCCTGTGCGCCTCTAAGAGGCAATACTTCCCCTCTCGCAAGCACGGAGTCTGAGTGTAGCAGAACATGAGGTAAACGACATCAGCATTAAATTGGAAAAACACCACAAACAGGATTCTTAACACAAACCATGAGCAAAAGACCCACCCCAGCAAATTGGGCCGTGTCCTTTCCCTTTGGTTCTTAAGTATCAGAGGGGTAGCCGTGTTAGTCTGAATCTGTAAAAAGCAACAGAGGGTCCTGTGGCACCTTTAAGACTAACAGAAGTATTGGAGCATAAGCTTTCGTGGGTGTATGCCCACTTCATCAGACACAAGTAATGGAAATTTCGAGGCAGGTATAAATCAGTATGGAGATAACTAGGTTAGTTCAATCAGGGAGGGTGAGGTGCTCTGCTAGCAATTGAGGTGTGAACACCAAGGGAGGAGAAACTGCTTCTGTAGTTGGATAGCCATTCACAGTCTTTGTTTAATCCTGATCTGATGGTGTCAAATTTGCAAATGAACTGGAGCTCAGCAGTTTCTCTTTGGAGTCTGGTCCTGAAGTTTTTTTGCTGTAAGATGGCTACCTTTACATCTGCTATTGTGTGGCCAGGGAGGTTGAAGTGTTCTCCTACAGGTTTTTGTATATTGCCATTCCGGATATCTGACTTGTGTCCATTTATCCTCTTGCGTAGTGACTGTCCAGTTTGGCCAATGTACATAGCAGAGGGGCATTGCTGGCACATGATGGCATATATAACATTGGTGAATGAGCAGGTGAATGAGCCGGTGATGTTGTAGCTGATCTGGTTAGGTCCTGTGATGGTGTTGCTGGTGTAGATATGTGGGCAGAGTTGGCATCGAGGTTTGTTGCATGGGTTGGTTCCTGAGTTAGGGCAGGTCTTCACTACGGGGGGGTCGATTTAAGATACGCAAATTCAGCTACACGAATAGCGTAGCTGAATTCGACGTATCGCAGCCGACTTACCCCGCTGTAAGGAGGGCGGCAAAATCGACCTCCGCGGCTTCCCGTCGACGGCGCTTACTCCCACCTCCGCTGGTGGAGTAAGAGCGTCGATTCAGGGATCGATTGTCGCGTCCCGACGAGGCGCGATAATTCGATCCCCGAGAGGTCGATTTCTACCCGCCGATTCAGGCGGGTAGTGTAGACCTAGCCTTAGAGTTGTTATGGTGTGGTGCGTGGTTGCTGGTGAGAATATGCTTAAGGTTGGCGGGTTGTCTGTGGGCGAGGACTGGCCTGCCTCCCAAGGTCTGTGAAAGTGAGGGATCATTGTCCAGGATGGGTTGTAGATCACTGATGATGCGTTGGAGAGGTTTAAGCTGAGGACTGTAGGTGATGGCCAGTGGAGTTCTGTTGGTTTCTTTTTTGGGCCTGTCTTGTAGCAGGAGGCTACAATAAGACACGGGAGATGTCTTATTGTTTTGTTACTAAAATAAGACAGGAGATCTACATTACACACTTCACCTCTCTACAAAGGAAAAAGGACCGTAAGTTGTCTAAAATCCTACCTGCCATATGGGGCCACAACAGGGGTACCCCTAACTCACCCAGCAATATCGTCAATTTATCCAGCTACACACTCAACCCACAGGCATGCAGCTGTTTAGGACAGGAAGTGAAAAAGGATATATGTATGTTATTGCTGTTATGGAGTATACAGTGTAATACAACAGTTGTACTTGCTCCACTGGGTATATTTTCAACCATTAATTAATTACATCTCTTGTAAATGGCAGTAAAATTCACAAGGGATATCACTAGCCCTTAGTTTGCCTTCTTCCACCACTGATGATAACACATTCAAGTTCTATAACTATTTTCATGCTGAGTCTATAAGCATTTCCCAAACAAAAAAAGCAGTTAACATTTTACAGCCTACAGTTATGTCTATGTTGAAATGGAAAAAAGTAGGTTTTTGGTTTTGACTGAAAATTACTGTGAAAGAAAGACAAAGACTCAAGAAGATAATTCCAAGCAAGGAACATAAGGCAATAATAACAGTAATAATCTTCTTTCATTTATAACACCTTTTGCCTTGAAGGATCCTAAAGCTCTTTCCAAAATATATATTCAGGAGTCACTTCACCAATCACTGAATAGGAGCTGTCTCTAGGAATGAATACAACTATCTACTAGGGAAGAAAGTGTTTGTCAGTTTCTTCCATAACCATCTTCAGACTTTCTCCTGTCTTCTCTCATATGTGGAATACCCTTTGTGAGCTCCGTTGCCAGGCCACTATTCTCACCTCATTTAAATTCTCTCTTTAAGAGCCACTCCTCCCCCGGTGCCACCATCGTGTTGCAAACTGGTTTCCACTGGGCAACCACATAATCTTAGCACTTTCCGAAATGTGGCCCAATCCTCCAAGAGGGGCAGCACAGACAGATCTGTGCACCTGTGTGAAGCCCTACCGGGGGCTGCCTGCATGGAACAGATTTCAGGACTGGGGCCCTAATATGTAAGCTCGGCAGGACCAGGGGTAATGTCTTATCTGTGCTGTGAGGCACCCAGCACATTCCAGTAGTGCTTAGGAATTCCAGTCAAGAATCAGGACCCCATTGTGCTAGGTACTACAGCCAACAAAGAATACAGCCCCTTACAAGAAAATATATTAGGTAATATTTGGAAAGTGATTTTTTAAAGCAAAAGGTATTATTAGTCAATATATTTCTTCTTCTCTTCAAAGAGACTTTGCAATAGCACAACCCGTCCAGGGCACTTACCTGGATATTTCTAAAGCTCCCAATCCCTTTCAGATATTCACGATTATATTTTGTTTACCCCACAACTAGAAACTCATCTTTTGCTCTATTTCAGCTGTGCAGCCTACTCTTCACAGTGCTAGGTTAGGTATGCTCACCCTGCAGATCAAGTAGATCTCAACACTGACCCTAACTACAAAACAATGAAAAAGAAAGGGTTTGAAGAAAGTGTGACATACATTCTGTCTCATCTTCTGCCCTGTTAGCTCCACCACAAAAAAGTGTTGAGTGAAGGCTTCAGGGGCATCCCAAGAAATGGAAGAATCCATTAGCGCACCCTTTCCAAAACACAACAGCCCCTTGAAAGCTGAAATTAGCAACCTAAAATCATTCTTGCAAGCAGGAAGTAAGCTAAGGGTAACCTCACTGGCAAATACTACTGTGATGAATGCAAGACAGACAAACCGATAGATCATTGTCACACACTTTTTGGAAAGACAGGCTTGTATCAATATGACAATTTCATTACATTTCATAGGGCCCATGGTGACAGAGAGTCTAAAATCAATAGAATCATTAACCAAAATAGCCACAATATAGGAAAGAGAATGAAGTGATCAATAACTGCCCAGGAAATTTTGTCAGGACCATATTCAGATGGGAAATGGTCACATTACAGAATAGAAGTTCTGAGAAAGGGACAAAATCTCTCTGCTCAACAGAACTTCTTTAATAATATTGTTGCCCACAGCTCCATAAATAATCTATTCTCCAGTTTTAAATGTAGGGATTAGGGAACAGAGGGAAATGAGAGTCCTTTCAAAATGCTTCAAGTAGGTATTCAGCTGTAAACCTGTTTGGGGGTTTTGTTTACCTTGGAACAGAACCCACAATGCTCCCGATGGAATGGGAATTGCTGCTTTGTAAAGCAGCAGGTTGACTGGCAATAAAACTGTCCCAATTTCCCTTTCTTTCCAACAGAGGGTTTTCACTGCTTTCCTCATGATTGCACATAAATTACTGCTTCCTTCAAAGTTAAGCGATCTAAAAAAAAAACCACTCCCAGTTTATGCATTTCCTCTTCTTTCACCTGCTGTGCTTTTCTCTGGGCCAAGATTCATCTCAAAATGTGCTCTCTATGTTACTGCTTCTCCGAGAGATTTCTCTAGCTACATTCTCTAGGTTGCCCAGAACCAGTTTTTTCTCTTCTGACCCTGGATTGCTGTCTACACCATCCCCCTAACACTCTTTGCAACAGGCTCCAGTCTTAGTTTACTGCAGTTTGTAGGCTCCATGATCATCAGCCCAGCAAAAATATGAATCCCCACTTGTTATAACATCTCAGGAAAACCTTTATCCTTTTATTAGGGTGGAACAGATAAAAAGAACAGGAGTATGAATAAAACTCCCTTTGATTCCCTTGGAAGGTATGCACACACATAGCAGAATCTACTAGCCCAAGGTCCTTAATGAATCAAGACTAGCTGAAAACCAGCTGCAGTGGGGACCAGTCTATAGCAAAGCTTGATTTGATTTAATCTTGCTTTTGCTGTAACTGTAGTACTTTGTCTGCTGTCAGCAAACCCACTATGTATAAATCAGCATCATCAGCTGGAGGGAAAGCAGAATGAGCCATCACCAACAGCAGCCCCATTACAGTGGATTAAGTGTATCTCCTCTTTACTGTTAAGACACATGCCATAGTTGGGTGAAACCTACGGGCCAGATTCTCATTTACAGTGATGCAATCATAATTTAGCCCCGGCAGTGTAATTGGTTACCCTTCCCTCCAAGGTTCTTCTTATTATGAACTTAAGATGGTGAGATTCAAGGTATAAACTACCCTGATAATAAAAGCACGCCCTAAAGGGAACAAATGAGGGGTTCCAAAATAGAAAAACTCAGTAAGAATTACAATAAACTCAACCATACATTTGGGAAAATAGACCTTTCATCCCCTATAGCAACTAACTGCCCTAAGGTACCTGGAAGGTCTCTAGTTAAAACAAATCAGAAATGCAAATAATAATTAGAACTAATTTGATGAATTCCACCTCTTTTTTCTGTTCACAACCTACCACCAGTCTCTTAAATTTATCATTATTCAAAATTATTGCATAGGATGATTTCTACATTGATTTACTGAGCAGGTTGCTATGCAACATTTAATTGTGCTTCCTAGTTGTAATGGTCACAAAAGTCACATGGTATCAATTCTCTTTTAATCTTATTTTGGTATGAGTGCTCCTTAAAAACAAGTTTATAATTAGAGTATTGGGGGAATACAAGTATTCAAACTTAAAATGGCCTTTGTGTGAACATTTGCTCCAGCAAACCTTGAATACATGGAGAGCACACACAAGGTAGAGGAGAATGTAGCTGACGTGAACTCGCTAGAAACTTTGACCATACATTTGTGGGAAATTCTGTCGAATATTTTGCCATCTCTGATAATAATGGGCTCAGTCATCGCCTCCTGAACGAAATGCTCTGGAAGGGAGCAAGAGAAGGGAATACCGGCAAGGATCTCCTCCTCAATTGTTCCATTGAGGAGAACAGGGTGTGCCCCCACTCCCTCAAAAAATGGCTGCAGTCCTGTCAATCAAATTTGCAGATGGATCCTGGAAGACCAAATGAGAGGCCAAGGCTACCCACATGGCCTTCCCACCAATTCTTGATGTCCAGCAATCCCCCACCTGCTACCTGGCAGCACAGCTCCACTAGATCCATAGTTGGGGGGCTTTTGCAGCTGGCAATTGCCAGCTTAAATGAGTATCCAAATCTCAGAGGAAAATTGGCATGGAAATCCAATAAAGCATTAGGCTGTATTAAATTTCCTACTTGATTTTTTACCGGGGGATATGATGCATGTTTTGCCATCTCCCACCCTCTCCTCCTCTATCTTATTCACTCCATGCCCCTTCCATGCTCATGCACTCTTAGGTCTAGAGGGAGATGGACATGCGACCACAGAGGCAATACTGCATCTTTCCAAGTCGGAGGGGGTAAAGCAAGATGCAGATGGGAAGATCCACATGTGGCTCTGGGAAGTATAACTTGGCTCAATTAATAAATAATAATAATCATGGCAATGGGATCCAACACCTGAGACCCCCATGACTTCAGTGGTCACTGGCTTAGATGCAATGTGTCCATACTTCATTAATGGAAAGTGTCATATGAATTCACCCACTTATTAAATACTTGCCTTGATCGAATATTCCACTAAAACATCAAAAAGCTATTAAACTGTTACATATTCTGTTTATATTTGTGAATATTTAGTAACATCCTGAGAGATGTAGAAAAACTGCAATTAGTTCCTAGGTTGTTTTTACTCAGAATAAAAATACCTAACATTTCTCACTGAACATTTTTCCTTGCCCAGATACTATTATTTTAGTGTCAACTATCATTTGTAAGGGAAAGAAATGGACTCAAATACATGTATTCTTCCTGACTCCTCACATCTTAAAGCTTTCTGCTATTCATTTCCTCATTTTCAGCTGCTGAGATTCAGAGCAGACATGGTGTGATCATATGCTTTTTCAAGTGAAGCTGATGAAAACCAGAAAACTTTCCAACTACAGGACATTCTGTTTTCTCAAGGAAAAAGAACCCCAACCAACCATAATGACATATTTTCCATTTCTAAAGATGACACAATAGGCTAAAGCATTTGGAGAAAATCAGTTGTCAGGCACAAGGAAAGCCTCGAATACTCATGTCTTCTTCCCTCTAGTTTCATTTATCTGACACACCAGACATATCAAACCAACAGATTTCTGGATTTTTTAAATGAAGATCCACTTAACAACCTTTCTGTCCTCCCCTGCCCCCCATAACCTTATAAAAGAGAGAAAGACATCCATCTAAACTGGTATTCAGGTCCTTGGGGCCTAGGGGATAGTTCACTAGTATGGGACTCAGGAGGCCTGAACTCTAGTCCCAGCTGTGCCAGTGGAACTGCTTGGTGATCTTGGGCAAGTCACGTCTCACGTCACCTCTCTGTACCTCAGTTTCCTCATCTGTAAAATGGGGATACTGAAACTGAACTCCTTTGTAAAGTACTCTGAGAACTACAGACGAGAAATGCTATATGAGAGCTAGGTAATAATATTATTATTTCTAGTATCACAAATCCTCCAAATGGAAAAAAAAAAGCATAAAGTACAGTATATTCCTATGTCTTCCTTTACTGTGGACAGATTTTTTTAGTAAAATTTTCTAACCAGCTGAAAAACTTCTCTCCCTCTCTCTGGCCCCATGACTATTTAAGTTAGTTTATATCCAAAGGGGAAGCATCAATTGGCCAGAGAGATCAAGAGAGTGATTCTGTAGTCCAGAGGTTGGAGTAGCACTCACATGGGAGGTGGGAGATCCGTCTCTCCATCTCCCCTGTTGAAGCTGTTCCACTGTGGCCTCCCTATGGCCTGGACTTAGGTGCCTATCACCCTAAGAAGGGTGAGGCTTAGGGCACACCCCCTCTCCTTGGCATTTTCTATTGGCTAATTTAGGCAGCTCCCCACTCAGCATGCTGAGTTTTGTTAATCCCGCTTTTAGGCACCCATCTCTCCTCATGAATTGTATATGGACCCTGGGAGCCTAACTCCAGGCTGTGAGTTCCACTAGGCGGCAGGGCACCTAAAAGTTAGGCACTGCAACACTCAGCATTGCAGCACCAAAGTCCCCTTCATCAATTGAGCCCCTTGTCTTGAGTGATTACTGACCACCGCAACAGTGTTCAATTCATGTCATTTAAAAAGAGGGTGGCAGTGGGATACGGTCTGTAGGGATCTAAGTTATCCGGTCTGTGGTCCCAATCCTCCATCAGGATTTACAAACACAGATGCCTTTACCCGGAGCGGGTATCATTGTGTTCAATGGGATGCTGATTGCACTAGTGAATTCTGATGTAGGGCCTACATTTTTTTCACAACATTATGGTGCCTAAGCCCAAACGATTTTTGTGAAATAGCTGCCATCTTGTATAATGGTGGCCCCACCAAAGGCAAAAAAATAACTTTTCAATAAGTACTTTTATGAGGCCCAGAACTAAGGTCATGTCTATTCGCACAGAGCTGCAGCAGTACCAATGCAACTGTGCAGCTGCAGCATATCTGGTGAAGATGCTCTATGCTGATGGGAGAGAGTTCTACCTTCAGCATAATAAAACCACCTCCACAAACGGCAGAAGCTATGTTGACAGGAGAAGCTCTCCCGCCGACATAGTGCTGTGCACACGAGCACTTCTGTTGGTGTAACTTATGTCGCTCGGGGGTAGTTTATTCACAACCCTGAGCGACATAAGTTATGCCAACATAGGCTGTAGTCACCTCGGGCAGGGACTGTTTAGCCAAATGCATGAGAGGCAGAAAAATCACCTCAAACCTCTATGCAGTTTTATGGTGGAATTTAGCAGGTGTCACCGAGAATGCCATCTAGCTCATCAGCAGATCAGAACTACACTGTGTTGGCCAACAGAGTTTGTTCCATTTTTGCATTAACACCCACCCTCCCCTCAAACATTACACATGGCTGACATCTGAGTGTGTGCCATGTCTGAGGATTGGTCCTGCTTTGAGCAGGGGGTTGGACTAGATGACCTTCTGAGGTCCCTTCCAACCCTGATATTCTATTCTATGATTCTATGTTCAGTATACCTGATACCGGAACCTAATGCATATAAGCCAAAGAGGCATGAAATCATCGTAAAGTCAAAGCTCTGAAAACCTCTAGACAGTCTAATATTTAAGGATTACAATGTGCTTAAAATCAGCATAACTTAAATTGTAAAAGCAACTTGTAATATGTAATCGATAACCCAGCGAATGTAGAATTTTTTAAGTCTGAAACATCCAAAATTTGTTGGGGGCACAACCCAATAAATCCTACCAAAGCAAACAATTAACATTCTTGGATATTTAAGACTCGCTGTAGTTCTAACGTCTTTTTTTTCCACTTAAAACTGAGCTTCAATTTGGTGCCCAATTACAATTAAAAGTAAATGTTACAAATAAAATATTTTATTTTCCAGTGTAGATATTCCAAAAAACAAGTGTGTGTGGAAGGTAAGGAACTGCAGTAGAAATCCTGCCCCACATGGCAACCAAACAGCTGTTTATCATTGGCCTAATTATCAAGTTAATGAGATACTAATTTCTATATTCATAAAGTATGCATGAGCAAACATGAGCATATGCAAAACAGAGCTTACTGACAAACTTAATAAATAAAATAACAAGGTATTGGTAAATAAACATTAATGATCTTTAAAGCTAAGATTCAAGTTATGTTTTATGGGAATCTTGCACATACAAGACATAACTCTACTGAGAGACTGGGCTGTGTGTATATCAACAGCATCAGCCATTCTTGGCTCAATGTGTGTATTTATGGAAAGGAGTGTGTATAAGATACCCAACACCTGTCTTGTGTAAAATTTCAGGATAAGGTTACATCAGCTTGCCCACCACAAAACCTGATGCCGCTGATGCTAGGAGAATCATCTCTGGAACTCTGTTTACTGCCTTCTTTGCCTGCATTGGAGCTGCTAGGGAAAAAAGCAGAATGCACTGCTTAGCTCTCACTTGTTGGCTAGAGCAGATGCATCAGTAACACGATCGACTAATTTCCTCAAATAAATTGGAGAGAATGAAAAATGGAACACCCTGAAAACAAAGACCCCAATAGCTCATGATCATTTTAAACTCTAAAAAGGTTCAACATGGCAACAAAGCAAATGATAAACTGAAACTCATAAAGGTCTAGGCTTTTTTCTCTCCTCACATTTGTTTTAAACATAAGATATGACAAACTGACACTGAACACAACATTAGAAATCCTGGCCTGTCAGTGTGGAAGTCTGACAACAGCTGGCAACCATATGCCTGGAAATATCCTAGCATTTTAGCAATATGAATTGGGTTGGCTTTTTTTTTTTTTTAAAGAAAAAATTAGCAGATACAATACTGCTTTTTGCTTCTGTGAATCTAACCACTATTGTGAAGGATATACATGTTAATCTAAGGATAGAGCTAAGGAATCTGGAATACCTGTTGTGATGGGTTCCCCTCAGGGTGCCACTTGGAACTGGGGTACCACTGAGCCAGCCTAACCCACTAGCCTGGGCTCCCTTTCACACCGTGGTGCAGTGATAAGTTGCAAGCTCTCCAAGCTTGCTCTTTCACCAGCATACACGCAGATAGGGACGCACTCAGCTGCAGCTTCACACACAGATGCTGAGATCAGCTCTGCATGGGAGGGCTCAGCTAAGGCACCTCCCAGTTGCTAAGGCACGCACCCCCCTCTGGAGGGTAAACCCAAAAATATACTGTCTTGCGCTGCAGAGGGAACTGTACAGCGTAAACTTGTAATATTCGCCCCCTCCCTCAATGTGGAGAGAGATATGCAACAGCTTTCTGCCCCAAATTATAATTTTCACACTCGTTTTAGACAAAACAAAAACAAGCTTATTACTACGAAAGATAGATTTTAAGTGATAAAAACAGATGAAAGTAGATTATCTTTGTAAATAAACAAAACTGCAAACTGAGTTTAACACACTAGATAGGTAGGATATGAATTAGCAAATTCTCATCCTGAGTGATAAACAGATGGCAGATTCTTAAGGCACAAATTGCCTTGGCTTTCCCAGGTTTTAATACACAGGCTAAAAATCCATCTTGCCTGGGACCATCACTAGCCCCAGTTCAGTCCTTGCCCCTCAGGTATTTCCAGGTGTGTTGTTGTAGGTAGAGTGAGGTACCATCATGATGTCATTGTCCTCCCTTTATATCTTCTTCCCACTTGCTGGAAAGCGCTTTTGCTGTGACCTGGGTCAAACAGTTCCCATTGTGTAGAGCTATCTCTAAGAGGTTTCTATTGTACGCAATTTCTGGGGTAATCCTTGTGCTTGTGTGCATTTCAATAAGCCATTAACATTGTTTGGCTTTTTTATTGTTGTACCTGAAAGGCTACTTGTGGGTGTTTTCAACCTCACAACATGTTTCAGTAACACATACATAGCCAAACTTCATAACTTCACATACGATGGTAGTACATACAATCCAACAAGATATTAATGTCTAGCAGATCAAAACTTTTAGAATGATACCTCACAAGGCATACTTTGTACAACACATATCCTAATGACATGACAGTGGTGAATATTGGGGCATCAGGGTGTCACACCTGTATCCCCATTCCAATTCTGATGGACTAAACCAGCTCATATATGGATTTATGGACTTCTTTTTATATAATAAAGAAAGCAAATATAAAGCTAAATATTGCTGAGATAAATAAAACTAAAACAATACAATGATGAAATCAAAATCACAATTAAAACACAATCAATTAATCAAGAGGTTCAAGTTATCCAACCAATAACTCCATAACATGTAGTTAAATAAAATGATGAGGTTGCCACAAAGAATTACTTTTATTAATCCTGCAATGGGAAAAATTAAATAGGAAATGGTTTTGGAGTATTTTTAGACTCTTCCCATGCAAAATAATTCAAGGCAGGCTATGTCTTTGGTTCAGTTTAAGGAAGTACATTCATTAGAATACTTATTGGTAGCTTTACATTAATACTTCCTCCTTAAATTCTACGGTTATGTGCTGCAACTTCATTATTCTTACTCTTCTTCCTCCTTCTCACAATAACACGGAAGTCCTTTTACATAATACAGAAGAGGTGTTTAGAACATACAGTAGTAGCTTTACAGAACATTACTTTTTAACCTTGTAGGACCTATTGGCTAATTTGGTGGCATCTTGGTTTTAGTACTAGGACAGAAAACTATTGAAGGTACTTTCCTATAAATACATGCACATCCATTCACACAAACACACACTGATGAAGCACTGGACAACCAAGGCATCTTCCAAGCTAAATGAAAGGAATAAAGGAAGTGTTCTTACTGCTGCTTCTTTGTTTAACTCATGGATCATCAGTAAATAGAATCAAGTGATGGAACAAGTGGTTGGAGCTCATAAAGTAATTTAACGTATTCAGGATCTCTCTGTCAGCAACAGCGGGGCAGGTTGTCATTGCTGATGACCCAAATCTTCCACCTGTTCAGGGAAGGGAGAGGCACAGGGCCTCAGGTGTTGTTCTGGCCTTGAGAGAGAGAGCAAGTGAGAGAACTTTCTTCTGCATGATCTTAACTTTTATAGGGTAAGCTTCCCTTTTACTTCACTTCACAGACCACCTCTGTGACTGTGGGACAAATTTGGTGCATCCAAGTATTCTGGATAGAGTCACTGTGGCCCAACGATCTTTCAGTGGGCAGTCTTTCCAGATTCATATTGTTGTGGAAAGTCCAAATACCAATGTCCATGGCCTTCCAATATCAACTGAATTGACCACGACAGATGTTCTCAAGATGTGTAGACTCCATGCTGGAAAGAACAGATCCATCTCTCACCTTTAGTTACAGGCATGAGATATGCACTCAGCAAGAACTGTCCCTTTAGGAAAAAAACTAATTGTTTCATCAGCATCATGCATCCATGCTCTCATGACAATGACCTCACTGTTCTCAGCATTTCTTAAAATGTTCTGGATTTTATCCACAAAGAACTGGGGAACTGATACTGATGGGTTCATAACTTGTCTAGTAAATGCTAACCAAAGCATAAGCTGCTTTTATAAGTTTATAAAAATAATGTAATTGAGAATTAAACAATTAAAGTTTAATCTAGGCTCAATTTATATAGTTCCTATTTAGCTCACACTGTACTATTCATGAATTGATAAGTACTTAACCATATACTCACAGGTACCTGGATCTTCTGCAAGCAGTGTGATTAGTCATATCTTTATTATGGAGTGCCAGTAGTTGCTTCATAGTTAGGGCTGAAGCTTGCTCTGCATAATAAGCCTGATTTTCAAATGACCTCTCATCCTGAGAATTCTCCCCAAAGCAACCAATCTTTTTGAAATTTTACACGGCTGCATCTCATCCCAGGGTACATTACAGCCTGGAAAAAAATTGAGAAAGGGTCACATCCTGCCTTTCCAATTCATCTGCATTTCAGAGTCAGAGCTTTCTCAGACTAGAAGTCAAAGGGTTGGTTTTTTTTCCCTTCAATACCATTTACCATTTACCCAATTATTTTAATGAGGATTAATTCTGTGGTGCAAATTCTGACTCAGATCAAATATATTTAGAATCTAAGATTCTGATCTTGCGATGATTTATGCACATGTTTAACTTTACACATATGAGTAGTCCCATAATGGATAGAGATACTTCTTCATGATCTACTTTACATTTGAATATGTGTCTTTTATGGGGAAGCTGATTCAGACAAGTGATTACATGATAACCAGTACAACATCAACTCTGTCTTCATGCTGCTTTTAGGTAATAACGTAATCCCTGCCCACATTCTGCCAACCTGATGCTAATGCCAGCTTTTGCTAAGGCATCTTCCTACAAAAGCGTGAAGTCCAATTTTTGGCAACATATTCTGAAGTACTTCCAGGTCACTGACTGATAATAGTGGGGTAGAAGCAATGCTATCACCATTACAGATGGATCTCAGAAGATCATTGCTTAGTGCTGTATATTGAGACTTCAGAGAGAGGAAAAACTACAGTGTTATAGAAAATAACTGTCAAAACCTAATCACCCAGCCTACCGAAATCTACCCTCTTCATGTGAGCTAGCCTTTCTCATGCTCAGCTACCTCCACCAAAAATCCACAAATCCTCCCTGATCAGCAATCCTGTAGTATATGAAACTGCAATCTCCACCCTCCTCAGAACTCACCTTTCCACACCAACACTGAAACAATGATTCCTCTCCTGATTCACTATACAGTACATATTAAAAGATAGCCTGAAACACATCCTGCCTCTCTCCCACTGCTTTTGTCTGCATATAATCTATAGACCCCTATCCTGCAAGCTGCTCCATGGGGGCAGACCCTGCATCCATGCTATGCCCCACTGACCTGAATGGAGCTCCGTGAAGGGACAATGCTCCACAGGCATGGAGCATCTTGCAGGATTAGGCCCTTAGATTATAACCCCTCCAGGACAGGGATCTTTCTATTTAATGTTTGTAAGGTCTATGATGCACCCACATGCTACATAAAGGATAACAAATAATAAAAATAAATAATGCAGAGAAAAATAGCTCAATACTCAGTCTCCTCACATGGAACCATAAAAGAGGAGCTCCCTCTTCTCTCCCCTTTGTAGCATGAGACTTCTCTCTTGTTTTACCCTCTGCTTCCACCTCCCCTCACAGCACAAGGTTAAGCTATATCAGTCAGTTTCTTTGAATCATATTTAATAAACATTTTGAAATCAGGCCTAATCCAGAGACTCAGGATAGCAGCAACTTCCTTTCTCCGCTCCCTGGCCCACGTATCTGTTGCCTTTTGGTGGCTGTTTAACTGTGACATATTAAATATTCTCTTTCCTCTCTGCTTGCAGTCTCTTTTGTCCACCTGCTAAATACAGCAGCAGATTTTCATAGCCTCCTGGATGTGCAATAGATTTCTCTGTTGCCCTCTCGCTGGGTGGTAATCTTATTTCACCAACATTACAATAATTTTAAAGTCATACTGGTAAATCCCCTATTTAATATCTTGATGTTTGAGAACAGAAAACCCCACACTACTAAAATGTTCCTATAAAAGCCTTAAAATCTCCCCAACATGTGACAATAACTATTAGCGATTGTTAACTGAACAATTTCCCCTTCATTTGTATGTCCAGGTTCACTGCCAGACCGAATCAAGCTGCATAACCGCAATTGTTTAATTTTCAAAAAATTCAGACAGAAATGGGAAGAACGTGAGTTCCAAATGGAACATAAACCACCTAGAAAGCATAATGACATGAACAGGTTATCTAAATTCTTGTGTTGGGAAAACGCCTGAAAATTCTGCATTAAGCAGGAGGAGAATGAGATAAGCAGGCAAAGTGATCTGGCAGGCTCAAATGGCTGTAGTCTGCAGGATTGCAGGTATTCCCTCCTCCAGCCCAGGAAGTTTGGAAGCAGATTTACAAGATTGGATAACAGAAAGGCATCAAGATGCTTTGAGGAAAAAAATCTATAAAATGTGTGACTGATTGGAAACTGAATGAAGAAAAACTTTCTGAGAGTGCAATTTCCCTCCGTTGATTTATTATTAAAGTTTATTGGACTCAATGGGAACCCTTGGAATTGTAGTATGAAGGTATCATGTCACAGATAGGAGACACCTGCTGGTGGTGCTCGCAAATATCAATTTATTGTGCCTGATGCTTTGACATTGTGCCAAAATCTCAGAGGATCCAATTATCCCAAATGATGCACACTCAGAACTCCCAGAGAAGCCAATGGAACTGTGGGGGCTCTACACCTTTGACAGTCAGGCCGCTTTTATTTAGAAGCTGAACTTGAAGCATCCAGCTTTGAAAATTTGGGGCTTGGTTCTTTCACTAGCTGATGCCAAGGGGATGATCCAGGGTTGGGGTTGGGTCAGAATTACAAATCATACTTGTTATAAAGTTTACTTTGATTTTTGCTTCCTTGAACTTTGTGTTAAATTAAGGTGGCGTGATGTAAATTAAGCTAACGTGAGAAAATCTGAGCTCCATCAATAGAGCTGGTGAAATAAATCACAAATTATTTAGCAAGTTGATAATTGTGTGAAATAATATGCGTAAATAGTTTCCACTGTCTGACCTGCTCTAAAGATGGGCATCTCATGTGCACCAAATAAATTGTTCTCAGTTAGTTTCCTGTCAATAACTTACACAGAGATAGTAACTGTTTACATTATTCAACCAACGCCATTCATCAGCATACCTGAATAGTTGAGGTTGCATTGTGCATTTTGTAAAGCCAATTTTTGTTTTGTTTTGTTCATGTCTGTGTTAAATTGGTCAGCCTCAAAGGCTCCACGGTGATCCTTTGATCTTCAAAAGCTCATTGTCCAAACATTTGCAGGCAGATACATATGAACTTCATGGCTGCTGGAATTTGAATAAATAATCTTAAAAGAAACAAACCTCTCAGTGGCTCTGAGAATGAAACATGCTCTTTTAGTTGTTAACAAAGGAGATCAATAATCAAAATACCTGAAGTACACATGGACAAAGCACTGTTGTCTACCCCCATACTGCTTCTACAACAGTAGGGCTGTGCAGGAGGTCTGACACCTGCACGCCTGGAGCTTTATATTTGTATTTTGGCAATAGTTTTGAATGCTGCAGTAGTCCAGTGGGTCCTTCCTTATCCAATCCTCCCTGGTAAGAAGTGGGTTTTTCCAGTCCCCACAGGTAAATGGTTAGGGCTGACTGGAGCACAGTTCCCTCATAAAAGAATATGGATGGCGATAGGACAGAAACATTCCTCTCCCATATCTGAGGCAGGGCAGACCTTTGTTTTCAAGGGGAGAAGTGGCTCTTCTTCCTTATGGAGGCTAAACAAGGGGAGGGAGGGCACTTGTTTCAGAGGCCAGGAGGGAAAGGATGCGCAGGACCTTATGAAGAGGTCAAGAAAAGATAGTGCTAAAGGCTCTGCCTTTTCTTTCTCCTGCCCATTCTCTCCCCATCCTTTACGCCTGAGATACTCTGGTGATGAGCATGGTACACCTGCTAGATTAGAGAGATCTGTGTTTATGGTACTGGAGACAGTAAATCAAGGCTAGCAAATTTACTCTGGTCTGCCTGCATTGCTATAAAATCTGACCATTTTTCTGAGGGGGTTTCTCTTAATCTATTGTGCCTGCTTGTTGTCACATTTGCCAATAACGTCAGATTTTTTTTGGTAATAATTTATTGAGTCTGACATTTCTGGCTCGGTCAATTTTTTCCTGCTAAAGATCTTGAACAAGCTCACAAAACTGCTTTTAGACCAAGCCATGACAATTTGGCATTTGTCACGGGGTATACACACGTATCTAAACAATAATAGGACATGACTGGCAAAATGACAGCAGAGGTAGCACAGACTGAAACTGCCTGCAGAGAGGTAATGATGCAACCGCTCACTAAAATTGAGAAATGTCAGAAAGGAGTACAGTCTGTTCAAATGGACTTAAAAAATAAACCTGCAATGCAGAAGAGAGCGGAGCACCCTCAGAGAGAGAGAGGTGAAAGGAAGATGATTGATACCAATATTTGTTATTCTTGATGGGACCTAGTCAATTCATTTACATTACAGCTTCCAAACTGTGGGTAGAGGCATGTGGTTGGACAGAATTGTCTGAAGCATTATTATATCCAGCAATCGTCTGGATCTTTGTAAAATAGCAGCAGTAATTATTGCACAATGCGCTGCCCAAACATATACATGAAAGGCAGGCAATCTGAAGTGTATTATAGCAAAATTGCTGCATCTATTTAAAAAAAAAATTTTACTGTCCAAATTCCTCTCCAGCTTTTACAATAAAAGCATCTGTTCTGCTACTCAGAGCAGTATTCCCTTGAAATGAATGGGAATTTAGGAAAGAACAGTAAGTATGATTGTGCTTTCCATTGATGCTGAGGGTTTGGTTTTACCTTTAGGATACGTTAATATAAGGAAGAGAAACCCAAGATGACAACTTTTTTTTTGTTCTAGATGGCAAAATTATGTAATTACATAGCTCAGTATTCTCATAATCTCTCACTAATCTAAGCAATTTTATGAATATATTTATATCTGCAGAGTAGTAAAAATGATGGGAAAACATTTTCCTCTCTGATCCACATCTGTGCAGTTATTATGGTCCTGATCTAACCTCCATTAAAGTCAACAGGATTCGTTTCAGCCAGGTCCAGATTAAGGCAAAGACACAATAAACCCGAACTCCTACAGTCATGCAGAGACCTCAGGATCTCTCTCTCACACATATACACACAAACATGACCTAAGAGTTACTGATGCAGTGACATCTGCCTCAGTCTGCATACAGACACCAGAAGAGGGAGGAGCAGCTGTCACTGGAACCAGGAAGTTAACTGTCTGGCCCTATATCCATCATCAGAGCTAACCAAACCTCCTGCCGCTGCTTGGGAAAGGTAAAGGGGGGGCTCACCACGCTATTCCCACCCTATCACTATTGGGGAAGGGAAGGAGACCCTGTCACTAGTGCAGCATCTGCTGGGGTTGTGGCCATGGAGTGCCCCTGTGTGGGGTGGCAATTGCACTAAGGGCACCTGTAGTGACTTCATATTGGTTGACCGGGAAGTGGGCGGGCTTACCCGCCCACTGCTAAAGGCCCCTCCCCCAGCCTAGCGGGAGGGACCACTGGACCCAGAAACCAAGTAATTCCTTGGGACAACTAATAAAAAAACAGGAAGTGAGGTGACGGTTAAAGGTTCAAAATCAGGGAACCAAAAGGGGACACCGAGCAAAGAACCCCGGACAGCGCCCACTGCTCCTCAAAGGTGGTAAGGGAGCCAGCGGATGCTGCCCAGTGGAACTCCGCCCGGAGACGTGAAACCAAAAAATTACGGAAGTAGGCCCCACAGTCGCAGAGCACCCCCTCGTTCAACATCGCCTCCCTGGTATTATAGATGGTGAGTTTAGCTAGGGCCAGGAAGAGGTTGACGAGGAGGTCCCGCGACTTCGTGGGGCCACGGATAGGGTGTGCATAAATAAACAGGTGCGGGGAGAAGTGCAGCCAGAACCTCAACAAGAGGTTCTGGAGGAGCCGAAACAGGGGCTGCAGCCTGGCGCACTCAAGGTATGCGTGCGCCAGGGTCTCCCGTAGGCCGCAAAATGGGCAGGCCTCGGGAATGGGAGTGAACCGCGCTAAGTACACGCCCGTGCTCACGGCTCCGTGAAGGAGCCGCCATCCAATGTCCCCGGCGGGCCGTGGAACCAAGGTGGAATAAAGACTGGCCCACCGGGGTTTCTCACCCTCCACAGGTAGTAGATAGTCCCGCCATTTGGTATCGGGGCGGGACACGAGGGTGAGAAAATGTAACGTGTGGAGCACGAGCGTGTACAGATGGTCTCTAGGCGCGGTTCGAAACGGGACCGGCTGCAAAGCGTGCAGCCGGTTCGGGTTATGGGATCGGGTGAGCCGGGGGGGCTCACGGAACAGGGGCCCAATAAAAAGATCCGGTGGGCCTGGGGTGAGGGGTGGGCGGGGAACGCCCTCCCGTAGGGCCCTCCACAGGAATTCAAGAGAGGGAGGAGACAATGCAGCGCCCACCTCCTGGAGTACACGCAGAGGGGTTGTAAGGGTGGAGAGCCCCATGCGCCGACCAAGCGCGCGGGGATCCACCCAGTCCCCTCTGGCGTAGTCCAGGAGGTCTCCGACCCTGGTGGTTTCTGCCAGGACCAACCGCCGTCTCACCGAGGGAGACTCCGCCACCTGCACACGGAGATCGGGATTGTGCAGCAGGGGCTCCGCGAGGAGATCGCGCCCTCGGTGGCCACAGTGGACCTGGTCGCTGAAAAAAGCTTCCAGGTCCGGAGAAGGTCCTGGTAGAAGACCGGCAGCTCCGAGAGGTCTCGCGGAAGACTTCTCGGGTGAAGGAAAAAGAGCTGCCGGTCGTATCGGAGTCCTCGGAGACGGCGGAGGAAGGCATGCGCTAACGTACTCCATGCCGGACTACCTGCACCATAAAGGAGCCGCTGCAGGGCCTGGAGACGGAAGACATGGACCTGGCTACGAAGGCAGACCAGGTCCTGTCCCCCCTCCTCCAGGGAGAGACTCAGAACCCCTGCAGCGACCCAGTGCAGTCCCGGCCAGAAAAACTCCAGGGCCATCCTCTGGAGCCTGGCCAGGATCTCCGGGTCCGGGCTCAGGGTGTTGAGTCGGTGCCAGAGCATGGAGAGAATAAGCTGGTTCAGCACCAGCGCTCTCCCACGCAGGGAGAGACACCGGAGCAGTCCAGTCCATCTCCGCAACCGCCCACTCACTCTGGCCACTAAATCCTGCCAGTTCTCCGACGGAGAAGGATGCGTGGCGGAAAGATAAACGCCAAGATAGAGCAGCGGACCCGCGCTCCACCGGATGGCTTGAAGCGCAGGCGGGAGGGAGCTGGCCTGCCACCCGTCCCCGACCACCAGGCCCGAGCTCTTGACCCAGTTAACCCGGGCGGAGGAGGCCGCCGAATAAACGGCTTGGCAGGCCTCCACCCGCACCAGATCTTCTGGGTCCTGGACCACGAGGAGCACGTCGTCGGCATACGCCGACAGGACCAGCCGCATCTCCGGCTCCCGAAGCACCAACCCCGCCATCCTCCGACGGAGGAGGCAGAGGAAGGGCTCGATCGCCAGAGCGTACAGCTGGCCCGAGAGGGGGCACCCTTGACGCACTCCCCGCCCGAAGCTGACCGGCTCGGTCAGGGCCCAGTTGAGCCGGACCAAACACTCCGCTTCAGCGTACAGCACCCGGAGAAAGCCTACAAACTGGGGCCCGAAGCCGAAAGCCCGCAGGGTGCCCAGGAGATACCCGTGGTCCATCCTGTCGAACGCCTTCTCTTGGTCCAGGGACAGGAGGGCGAACGACAGACCATCCCTACGCCCCAGCTCTAAAAGGTCACGGACCAGGTATAGGTTGTTAAAAATACTCCGGCCCGGGACGGTGTAGGTCTGGTCGGGATGGACCACGTCCGCCAGCACGGACCCCAGTCGCAGCGAGATAGCCTTCGCTATGACCTTATAGTCCGTGCTGAGGAGCGAGAGGGGACGCCAATTCCGTAAATCGCGAAGGTCCCCCTTCTTCGGCAACAGGGCGAGCACAGCTCGCCGGCACGAGAGAGGGAGGACCCCGCTTAGCAAGGACTCAGCCCAGACGGTGACGAGGTCTGGGCCGAGGACATCCCAGAACACGCGGTAGAACTCCACGGTCAGCCCGTCCATGCCCGGCGATTTGTTGGTGGGCATGAGCCGGAGGGCTTCCGAGAACTCGGCTAGGGAGAGAGGCAACTCCAGCCGGTCTCGGTCGCCCGCGCCGACCGTCGGGAGCCCGGTCCAGAGCACCCTACGGGCCTCGGCGTCGGTCGGATCCGGGGAAAAAAGAGCGGCATAGAAGGCCCTGGCCCTTCCACGCATCTCCTCCGGATCCGTGAGGGGGGAGCCGTCCTCCGCCAGGAGGCAGGTGACATGCTTTTTGGCCCCCCTCCTTTTCTCCAGGGCATAGAAGAAGCGGGAGCCGCGATCCATCTCCCGAAGGAGACGGATGCGGGATCGAACGAACGCGCCCCGGGCCCGGTGGTCTTCTAGGGCCCGGAGCTCCTCCCGCTTCTCCCGGTACGCCTCACAGAGGGGTGGATCCTCGGGGCTGGAGGCCAGACGCCTCTCCAGCTCCAAGACCTCCCGCTCCAACTGCCCCATCAGCGCACCCCTCCGCCGGCTGGCGCCCCGGGCGTAGTTCCGGCAAAAGAGCCGTGCGCGGACCTTCCCCACATCCCACCACCGCCGCGCCGAGGGAAAGGCGCGCCGCTGCTCCCGCCAGGTCCGCCAGAACTCCCGGAAGGTAGCCACGAAGTCCACATCCTCCAGCAAACTATTATTAAAATGCCAATAGGCCGGCCCTGGCCGCTCAGAACTGAGAGAGGCCGTCACGGACACCAAATGGTGATCCGAGAACGGGGCTGGCCGGACACTGGAGGCATGGGCCTGCGCCAGATGAAAGCGGGACAAATAAATCCTGTCCAACCGGGAGTGGTGCGACCGGTCGTCCTCCACCCGGACATAGGTGAAGGTGGTATCATCGTCCGGGTGGTGCTCGCGCCAGACGTCCACCAGGGAGTGATGGTCTACGATCTCCCTGAGGACGCCCGCGGCCGCCTGGGAAGACTCAATCCCTGAGCGATCCTGGTCCTCGAGGGTGGTGTTAAAGTCCCCGCCCAGGACCAGGCACTCGCAAGAATCCAGAGTGCCGAGGAAGGCCGCCGCCCTCTGAAAGAAAGGCACACGGTCCGGGCCCTTGTTCGGGGCATAAACGTTGACCAAATTTAGAACCAGCCCTTCCACACGGGCCCGGACGTGCAGCAGGCGGCCCGGCACTACCTCGGCAACCCCAAGCACCTCAGGCCGCAGCCCCGGGGAGAACAGGGTGGCCACCCCAGCCGAGTGGGCGCTGAGGTGGCTAAAATAAACCCCGTCTCCCCACTCCAGCCGCCAGCTAGCCTCGACGGCCGGAGCCGTGTGGGTCTCCTGCAGGAAAATCACAGAGTACCCCCCCTCCCGAAGGAAGGAGAGCACCTGGCATCTGCGGAGACCCACCCTACAGCCCCGGGCGTTCAACGATGCAAAGGTGGTGACTGTCATATCGAGGGTTGGGGCAAATCCTCACAGGCAGAGGGATCGACAGCCTCCAGCGGGCCCCGCAAAATCCCATTTTCGACTCCGTAGGTCAACAAGGAGTCGCGGAACCTGCGGGCCCGCCGGTAGGCCGCGATGTCTCGCCGATCGGACCCCCGCCCCTCCCCCAAAAGTGCCTCCAGAGCCTGGAGGACGAGATGGAAGTCCCCCCAGCGCCGAAGGGCGAGCTGCACCTTACCCTGGGAACCACGGGTATCCGAGAGAAAGAGGCGCAGCTCATCCCGCAGCGCGGAGGGGGAGGCAGCGGCCAAGCCGCTGCCATCCTCCGGCAGGGCCCCCGAAGGGTCCTCGCGGCCCACGGACAAACAAGGGGCCGAGCTCCGGCGCCGCTGCGCCGGGCCGCCCGTCTCTGTCCCCGGCAAAGGGGAGGGCGGCGGAGGGAACAACACAGCCCCAACAGTGGCGGGAAGGGGAGACACAAAAGCCGTCCCCCGAGGGTCGTCAGCAGGCAACGAAAATGCGACAACCCCGGGGGCGGCGGTGAACCCAGAGGTGGTAGGAAGAGACACCTCGGGGACAGCAGGAGAGGGAACAGGATCAAGGACAGAAACAAGCTCCCCATCCCCTGCTGCCAAACCGCTAGATTGCGGCTCCCCCTGGCTAGGGTCTGCATCCAAGGGGACGGAGGCAGCAGGAACAGGGGAAGCCTCAGGGGCAGGAAGTGTGGAAGGGGCGGGATCGGGGGTAGAAACCGGCTGCTCAGCAACAGCCGTCACCCCAAGGGGCTCGGCGGCTGCGCACGAGATGGCAGGCGCGGCCGGGCTGGCAGGTAGGGCCAAGGGTTCCCCCAAAACTAAATCGGGGGCAACAGGACCGGGAGCAGGAGGGGGGCCCGGGACTGAGTCAGCGCTCGGATCGGGGCCCGCTGGTGGAAGGTTGTCCTCCCCCTGGGTAACTGGGGTTAAACCCAGGGCCTCAATCTCATCAAAAAAGGAGGCAAAAGCGGTCCCCTCGGCCCCGGCGACCTCCCCGCCAGTCACGGAGACAAAGGCTGCCTTGGCAACATCGGCGGCGGCGGGGGACTCGGTTGGAGCAGGGGCCGGGAGAACCGCTACCGAAGCCTCCTCAGGTGCGGGCTCAACGATAGGGACAGAAGTTTCCCCAGCCGCTGCCACGGCGTCCACAGTTTCCATGGCCAGCGCCTCCTGCTGGGTACCGTCCGGGGGCGCGATGGAAGCATTAGCAACGTCGGCCCCCCGCAATATCTTTCGGGGGGTCTGCTCTCCTTCCTCATCAGAGGGGAGGGAGAGAGCCCGCGACCCGCGGGCGCTGCGCTTTCCCCGGACGGTCACCCAGCCCTCTGTGGTGGAAGAGGAGGTGGAGGGCCGGTCAGCAGGGACGGGGCCAGAGGGCAAGGGCAGTAATTTCGGGGCTCGGGGTGGCAGGGGCGAAGGGCCAGAGGGCAAGGGCGAACCCACCCCCTGGGGCGGGCCCGACTCCGCGGCCGGTGGAAGCTGCCCCGCCCCCACCTCCACATGCCCCGCCGATCCAGGGTCGGCGACGGCAAGGCCCGCCCGCTCGGCCGTCTCCGCGGCCAGAGCGGGGAACGCGGCAGAAGGAGGAGGGACGGCGGCAGCAGCAGTGGCCGAACCGCCAGGGTCGCCGGCGATGACAGGGCCGGCACTCTCCCGGGCCCCAGGGGTCCCGGACGCTCCTCCAGGCCGGGCCAGGGGACAGTCCCTCCGGACATGTCCCGGCGCGTGGCAGAGAAAGCACCGGGCCTCCCCCGTCGAATAATGGACCCGGTAGCGGGCCCCTTGGTGGGGCACCAGGAAGGACCCCTCGAGCGCCGTTCCGACACCCGCCGCTGGCGGCAGTTGGAGCTGGACCTGCCGGCGGAAAGACAGGATGTGACGGAGGACGGGGTCCTTACAGCCCAACGAAAGAGGGCTTATAACTGAAATAGGCTTCCCCAGGGCGGAGAGGGCCGGCAACAGGGCGGCGTTGGGGAGGTAGGGCGGGACGGAGGTCAAGACCACCCGTACGCCCAGATCCTCCAAGGGTTCCAAAGGAACAAACACGCCCCCTACCGTCAGGCCAATTTCCACCGCCTCCTGCGCGGCGGCCTCCGACGCCAGGAAGAACACGGCCTTCCCATACATTTTGGAGGCCGCCACGATGGCTGAGGGCCCCACCACCCTCGCCAACGCCCGCACGTAGGTCTCAATGTGGGGCGAGGCAGGCACCAGGTGGCAACGGACTCCATGCCTCCTAGTTAGCGAGGGGAAGGGGCCCAGGCCACCGGGGACGGGTCCAGAGGCGGCGGTCGGGGCGGATGGCGCGGTGGCGCGCGGGGTGGCGGCAGCCACCTGGGCGTACGCTCTGGGGGTTCGAGATGGAGCGCCTCCAGAGCTGATGGAAGGGACAGCAGGAGAGGGAGGGGCCGCGGCCGGAGTCGGGGCCGCGGCGGGGATTGCGGCCCCGCCCGCAGGAGGTTTGGTTCCACGGGCGGGGCCTTTGCCCTTCTTTCTCCCTTGGCCCTTCCTGCTGGTGGAAGGGGCAGCCGTGGCAGCGACGGTGTCTAGGGCAGGGCCAGCCGAAGGGCTGGCCACTGGGGCGGGCGGGGGCAACAGGGCACAGGAAGAAAGCGGGGCAGGGGCAAGAGCATGGGCAATGGCGGGAGCAGGGCTAGTGGCGGGGGTAGGGGCAGGAGCAGAGTCTCCCGCCATTGCAACCAGCAGGGAAAATGGGAAGGAATGAGAGGGGGGTTAACCACTCCCCCCTATGAGACTACAGAGAGGGGAGGAGGGCACCCCTGGGGTGGGGGACGGGGAAGCAAGGAAAAGGCAACCACTCCTCCCCGCTAGGCTGCAGGCTGAGGAGGAGGGTGCCAACGGGGGGGGCGGGGGTAAGGCACAGACACAAAAAAGAAAAGCCGGCTCCTCCAAAAAAAGGGGCGTGAACAGTGCAAAGGGGGAAAACACAAGCGCGCGCGGGGGGTGAAATGAGAAGGCCTGGCACAAATATGCTTGCCAGCTGCGAGTCAAGGCCAAAACTGGGCTGGGAACGCAGCCAGCAAGCTTGAAGCCGATAAGGGGGGGGTAAGGGGGAAGAAGGAGGGGGAAGGGACAAACCGAAAAAACCTAAAAGGGAGGGGGGCGGGGTAGGATAGGGCCAACTAACACGGGGGGGGGCTACAATAAGGGGACCCCACCAGCTAAACGCAGGAGGGGGGGGGGGAAAATCACCCACAGCGCTCGTGAAGCGTAGGCTCTGCCGCCCGCTGCAGCAGACAAAACAGTCCCGGACGGTGGAAAAAAGCGGGGGGAGCAAACAGCCCCGCCGAGGGGCGAAGAACAGGTCCAGATGACACGCGGGGCGGTGGAGGGGTT
>NW_020664561.1:41551725-41574049 GCF_002925995.2 Terrapene triunguis | reverse complement strand
GCTTCCTCGCACGCGATGGCTTCCACTCCGAGGAATTACGAGCGAGAGACTCAGTACCGTCTACACTCCAGACGCGTCGCGACAGGGGACGGGACAGAAGGATCCCACGTCGACCTCAGAGCTTCCTCGCACGCGATGGCTTCCACTCCGAGGAATTACGGGCGAGAGGCTCAGTTCCGCCCACCCTCCGAACGCGACCGGAGGCACCACACCCCGGGAGCAAAGATGGCAAAGTCACTCCAAACACAGTTCTTACACAATCCCCTCCACAGTCTCTCGAATCAGGGACAGCGGCTCCCACACAGGATCAGCAGCTGCAGCAGCGGGCGGCAGGCATCCGGCCAGGCAGGGCAGGCAAGCAAGCAGGCAGGGGGGCCCCCAGACGGTGTTGATGCTGGGGGGGCCGGGGCTTCTCCCTCCGGAGGCGAGGGGGGGGGCAGGCCGGCAAGGCCCCCCCCTCCGCACTCACTCCCACAGCAGCAGTAGCAGCAGCAACGGCAGGAGAGGGCCGGAGGGAGAAGAAAGCAGGAGCTCCTGCACCAGGCGACCGTGTAGGGACTTGGCCTGGCTCCCGACGGCCCCTGAGAGGGAGGAGCCAGAACAGCCACCCAAGTGGGCCGAGCCGCCGGCACCTGTTCCAGCCCCCCGGAAGTGGGCGGAGCCACCGGCACCTGTTCCCGCCCCCCGGAAGTCAAGGGGCGGGACAGGAAGTATAAAAGCCCAGCCCCAGCACTCAGTTGGAGCCCAGCGGCCGGAGAGGCCAGACGCTCCTGCTCGGGCTCCTGCGAGACCGCGCCTGCCCCGAGCCAGGTACCCGGAGGTGGGCAGACCAAGCCTCCCCAGAGCCAGGTACCCGGAGGTGGACGACCCGAGTCTCCCCAGAGCCCGGTACCCCGAGGTAGGCTGGCCGAGCCTACCCCGAGCGCGGTACCCCGAAGCGGACTGGCCGAGCCTGCCCCGAGCACGGTACCCCGAGGAGAGGCCCGAGCATCCCCCTGACCCGAGACCGGAGGAGCGGCCCGACCTAGACAGCCCTCAACGCGCCGAGGAGCCCATGGTGTGGGACCCCGCTGCCGAGCCCAGCGAGGAGCAGGTACCCATGGAGGAGGAGGAGATGGGAAGTGGCCCGGGGATCGCAGACCCGGAACCGATGTCAGTGTGTTGCGGTCAGGATCCCCACTGACCCCGTAGCAGACAGACTGCTGCGGATAGGGCCCCGGGCTGGAACACAGTGGAGTGGGTGGGCCTGTGTTCCCCCCTGCCACCCCCACGCCGGGTGGCAGTCTCTCCTCCTCCCTGCCCAAGGGCCAGAACTGCCCCAAAGGGGACCGATCCCCTTGAACAATTGATTGTGATTGCTCAGCTCCTGCCCCGAGGACCTGAGCCCCTGAGACTATTGTTTGTTGCCCCGCCCTGCCTAAGGGCCTGGGCTCACTGACTTTGTTGCTGCTCAGCCTGCTGCAAGGACCTGAGCCCCTGAGACTATTGTTTGTTGCCCCGCCCTGCCTAAGGGCCTGGGCTCACTGCCTTTGTTGTTGCTCAGCCTGCTGCAAGGACCTGAGCCCCTGAGACTGTTGTTTGTTGCCCCGCCCTGCCTAAGGGCCTGGGCTCACTGACTTTGTTGCTGCTCAGCCTGCTGCAAGGACCTGAGCCCCTGAGACTATTGTTTGTTGCCCTGCCCTGCCTAAGGGCCTGGGCTCACTGCCTTTGTTGTTGCTCAGCCTGCTGCCAGGACCTGGGCCCCTGAAACTTGAACTATTGTTTGTTGCCTTGCCCCGACTGAGGGCCAGGGCCTCCTAACTTGTCAGGACTCAGCTCCTGAGGCAAGGACCTGAGCCCCGTGAACCCCGGGCTGTTGCCCCGCCCTAACTAAGGGCCTGGGCCCCCCCCCCGGACTTTGTTAATTATCGCTCAGCTCCTGAGGTAAGGACTGAGCTCAGCGACTAGTGTTCTTGCCTAGCTCCTGAGGCAAGAACTGGCGCCCTAAACCTGACCCAAAGTGTTGTGTGCCCCGCCCTAATTGAGGGCCGGGGCTTAGCCATTAGCTTTACTGGAGCTCATCCTGCAGGAAGGATCTGAGCTCCCTCGGACCCTGGTGTGTGGCCCCGCCCTGAGCTAGCGTTTGGGCCTATCCAACCTTGTGTTTTTGTTTAGCCCCTGCCTGAGGGGTGGAACCTCGAGACCTTCCAAACCCGAGGACTATTTTGGGCCGTGTAGTGAAGCGGCCTGGCTCCCGACGGCCCCTGAGAAGGCACGACCCCCGCACCGGACGTTTACAGCACCCAATTGCCTTAGTCTAACCCTGTTTCTATTGACTATGGTAATTGAATTGGGGCCTATATGCACAGAAGTTCCAGGGTTGTCAATGAGAGGTCTGATGATGGGTTTTGCACTCATTCCAGCATGCAATGGTACATCTTGGTTTGTGTTGGTAAGGATGTAAGCACAATCCCGATTCCAAGTGAAGTTTTGGTTGAGTGGAGGCTGCAGATTTAGGTGGGCTCATTATGATATTTAGGCAAGCAGCTTTTTCTGTAATGATCAAAAAGTAACACGGTTAATGTTACAAGCAAATTTAGTTGGCCAACTTTCTAATTCTACATGCTAATTTTATAGTGATAATTTCTCCCTGATATCCTTTAACCTAGTGAAGGCAGGGGAAATCAGCTGAGGACTGCCCCACTAATATATTCACCAGGAGTTGCTCATTCAAGGCTTGGAAAAGTGATTGGTTTCTGATCATTTAAAAAAGAGACACAAAAATTAGTGTTCAAACTTGGAACACGATGAGCAACAAAATTTACTTGGTAGGATCTCTCTGAAAGCTGACAGGATGGCTTGCCAGGATGACACTTAGTTGAGGTTAACAGTTGAAAAGAGAGTGGACCAAATTCTCTGCTGGCGTAAATGAACACAGTATTACTAACCTCAGTGGAGTTTCACCCATTTACATGGGGAGATTTGTTGATTTTGTTTTCTTTAAAGGAAAACTCCTGGTATGTGTATATCAACCAAAGAATGAAGTAATTAAAGTGCAAATGGAGATTTTTGACACTCTAGGCTTGATTCGCCAATGCATTATTTTAGTTTTAAGTAAGTAGTTAAAGCTGGAGTGATTCAGTGATCATTCAGGTCCTCTGTTTTAAATCTGTGGGGGTGTACCCACTTACCCAAAGAGTGAGTTTGATTCTTGGTCCTCAAACATCCTTAAGCAAACATGTCAAAGAGGCTGACAGGGCTAACACACATTTTATGGAACATGTGACTGAGCACACAAAGCTGAGGGAAAAGAGAAAAAAACTCTGGGCTATGTTAGAAAAACAGGGCCATTTTGCTACATAAGAAACCCAACTTTGTAATTAAGTTTAGTACCAATCTTGTAATGCTTTTTTAGCACATAGGTGTTTGTATTTATCTTTAATTTTCTCTCTCATTCTGTACATTGTCAATAAAAGTAATACTGATTTATACATCGGATTGAGTTTGGAGATTGATTGACACAACCAGAAAGGACACAAGGTCTCTGGCTTCTCCAGAGAGAAAGGGCAAGTAGTCTACAAATTATTTGAATACAAAGTCCTGGGCATGGAGAAAGCTGTGTGCTTCCTCTCCCAAAGATTGCCATAGGAGGACTGCAAGCATCACTGTGGTCTTAGAGAGAGCCAAACAGCCTAAGAGAAAAAAGCATTATTACAGCCAATAAATAGCAACAGGATGAGAATTGCAGCAAAGGGAGTAGCTAGCTCTGAAATGGGTATGTAAGGGTATGTCTACCTAAATACTTACTGTGGACCCTGCTGCTGAGCATGGAAAGTTCCCCATTGTGCACTTCTTACTGCAGTAGTACACAGTGGTGCAAGTAGAATTTATTTCTTACAGGTACACTGCGCATAGGTGACTCATGGGAGGGACACAAAGGGGGGCACCAGCTAAAGGGGGCCATATGACCTCCCCATGTGCCCCCCTCCACGTTACTCCTCGCTGCCCGACCCCCAGCCCAGGGTCCCCACCCTCTCCCCATCCTATGTTACCTGGGGGGGCTTTGTCCTCCCGCTGCGCCAGATAGACTGCTGAACTGCAGAGCTCTCCGGAACCGCCACGGCAAAAGGAGCAGAACGTGGGGCCGCTGGGCGGCGCCATGCCGGCAACTCCTCCAGAGCGGCTGTACTGCCGCTGCCCAGCCCTGCCCCCAGCTCTTCCACACAGGTCTCTCTCCTGTCTGGGGTCTGTACAGCCCCACCGGAGGACAGGGCTGGGGGCAGGGCTAGGGGCAGTACAGCCGTGCTGGAGGAGCTGCCGGCATGGCGCCGCCCAGTGGCCCCACATTCTGCTCCTGTGTCTTTCCAGTACAGTGTACCGGCAGTAAATATCTTAATGGTATGGCATACCGGACCTCCCTACTTGCACCACTGGTAGTACATCAGTGTGGACTAGAAAACTTTCAGTGTGCAGCAGCAGGGTCCACACGGACAGTTAGTGCACGAGTGCTGTACATTTATACCACTGCTTGTTGTGCAGTAAGTGTTTGGGTAGACATGCCCTAAGTTCATTGGTATGGTACCCTTACTATAAAGCAGCAAGACTCGCCCATTCTTTCTCTGTTTGTCCCATTTATTTTAATGTTTGAATGATTTTTTTTTGTTTTCACAAGTATTAGAAAATTATTTTTCCACATGACAAACATTAGGCAAATAGTGACAGTAAGTGATCTGATTTACATTTTTATAAATTCAGAGTAAACAAAGTAGATTCACATTTAAGCATTTGACACAAACAGAGAGACCTAAAGAGACAAGAAAAAGGGAGGCATCCCAAGAAAAATCTGAAAGCTGCTTGACTAAATATATAATTTGTCTCGTTAGTTTCAATCATTACTTTGTGGAATTGGACCAAATCCATTCTAATAGAGTATAAAAAGCTATATGTAAATATTATATATTCCACTTTTTGCAATTACAATTCCAGAGTAACAGTGCAGATACTCCAGCTTTCCACCAATGTAACAGAACAGAAGTTGGATCATGGGTTCTATACCAGCCAAATCTACGATACCTTCCTCAGAAGACATTTTTCATTTAGAAAAGAAGGATGGTCTTGTGGTTACAGCACTGGACAAGGACTCAGGAAACTTGGATTCTAGTCCTGATTCTTCCGCAGACTTCCTGTGTGATCTTGGACTAGTCCCTTCACATCTGTGTGTGCCTGCTCCCCATTTTTGCAATGGGTATAATAATAGTTCCTTTCTCACACCCTTTGACTGTCTTGCCTATTGTGAGCTCATCAGGGCAGAGACTGATCCCACAAACATGCATACACTTAACCGAGTAGTCCTTTTGACTTCAGTGTAATTATGCTTAAGTGCTTTACTGCTTTGAGGCCTGGGTATATGATCAGTACGTAGCATAATATAGCCTCACTCTTACTACTGTGATATAAATAATGAATAACAATAATTAATGTCTATCAATGTATTTCATACACCTTCTCTATGCCATTACTTTTTCCTTATTAAACACATACTCGTACATGTGACGTTCATACATTAAAATAACAGTCACTGTGTCTGAGTGAACAATTAGGCTCTGGCCCTACAATGACTTACGCATGTGCTTAACTTTATTACAATGAGCAATTCCTTTGATTTCAGTGAGATTACTCTCAGCAGTAAAGTTAAATACATGTATATCTTTTGCAGGAGCAGGGCCTTAATAACTAAAAGCAGCAATAGCAAAAAGCCTTTGTGATGGGTTGTCACCCCGGGGTGCAGTCTGGGGCTGTGGGAACCGCTGCGCCCCTCTAACTACCGAGCTGGGCTGGCCCTTTTCTCACGCTGCTTGGTTGGAGACACAGCCAGCCTCACCAGGCCCTGTTATCACCCAACATGAGAGCAGGTGGCATCACACACCCAAACTGAGCTACCTGAGTGCTTACCTAAGCCACTCAAAGACAGACAGCCAATTTCGCAGCTCCCCAGGCTTGCACCCCCCACTGGAGTATAAACCCAAAATTATACCATCTTGCACTGCACAGAGATCTGTACAATGTAAGCTCATTAATAAAGTTCCCTTTCCCCTCGATGTGGGAAGGATATGCAACAAGCCTGTGTTAACCAAGCTGAGATTTTTCCCCAGACACTTCACTCAAAGGCACTGGTTTAGATAAAGCAAAAAACAAGTTTATTAACTATAGAAAGATAGATTTTAAGTGATTATAAGTGATAGATGGATCAAAGCAGATTACCTAGTAAATAAACAAAAATGCAAACTAAGCCTAACATACAAAATAGATTGGGTATGAATTCTCACCCTGACTGATGAAATAAACAGTCCACTAGGTTGACATACACAGGCTAGAAATCCTTTTAGCCTGGGACCAGCACTTTCCCCAGTTCAGTCTTTGTTCCTGGTGTTTCCAGAAGTGTTCTTGTGTGGGGAGTGAGGCCACTGGATGACGTCACACCCCACCTTTACCATATGGTGGGAACCCTTTGTTCCAAAACTCAGTTCCCAGCCTAGTTTGTGGAAAAGTACAGGTGTCACAATGGAGTTCAGTATCATGTGGTCTGGTCACATGCCCTTGCTGAGTCATAGCAGCCTGAAACATTTACAGGAAGGCTAAGCTCTTCCATAGTCCATTGTCTTTGCTGATGAGTCATCAGCACTGTTTAGCTTCTTCATTGTTGTACCTGAAAGGCTAGCTGTGAGTGTTTCCAGAGTGTAAACATTTGAAATACAGATATCTAGTCAATGTTGATAACTTCAGATACAAAAATGATACATGCATACAACTAAGATAATCATATTAAACAAATCATAACTTTTCCATAGACGCCTAAGACATATCTTGTACAAAACGCATTATAATTATGTCATAATTATATCAGAATCATAGAACTATGAAGAATATGGGATGCAGCGACACAGCCATCTTTTATAATGGTACAAATATCTTGTCAACACAGATTTGTCTCACAGAGCAAATGCGACAATGATCATATTAATACAGCACAGTCAATATTGTGTCAGAAAGTAATCAGACCACTTCAAGTACAGAGAATCATGTTCTTATGACATATAATTGTGTAATCTCTAGGACACATGCTTGGTTTTATTAAGCGTTCAAGATTACTGTTTGGGAAAGAACACATTTTGGGATAACTACCTCACTGCCTCTCTCAGCAAAGAGCATGGAATTTGCAGGAGGAAGAGCTTTTCAGACTGTAAGAAAAAAGAACTCTTTTGGATTGTGGAAATTAGAGTTGAACACCAATTTCTTATTTGTTTTGAATGAAGCAACTAGGCCCTATTAGAAAATTCTTGACCCAGAACGTCCATTACACCTTGATTGACTTTTCCCCCTTTTAGTGTAGTAGTCTTAGTTTGTATAAAAATTATAAACCCTGACATGGATTTGGACTGTACTTGGCACATGTTTAATAACTTTTAAAGTACAAAAACATATTTCCCCGTTCCAGTCCTGCCTAGCTTCTGACACCGGTGTTTATCAATATTGCTACCAGCTTTATCATTATTGCTTTAGGTACTGGCCTTAATACTCAATTAGCCATGCCCCCGCACACCAGTTCTTTTTTTACCACTTTCCCATGTATGTATTAACTCACACCAGACACTTTTTGACACTCCACTTCCTTTCTGTGCCTCATAAAACAAAATCGGTCAATGACAGTCTGAGGACACCTGGAATGAACTTAGCAACAGAATTTCTCAGCTCCTTTTTAATGCTTCTGGGTCAAAATCACCACCAGCAGGCAGACTAGGGTTGCCAGCCCTCCAGGATTGTCCTGGAGTCTCCAGGAATTAAAGATTAATCTTTAATTAAAGATTATGTCATGTGATGAAACCTCCAGGAATACGTCCAACCAAAATTGGCAACCATAAGGCAGACAGAAATGTGATATCAAAGTCCACTCACACTACTGTTTTTGTTTCCCTTCACTGATACTTGAACTGCTGACAGAAATCAACAATGTTGATCTGTAGAAAGCAAAATATTTGATGGGATGCTGTGAGGCCAGATGTATAAAATCTAAAACAAATAGAAAATGTTTCCCTGATTATTTTTTTTATTGCAATGGGAAAAGTTTCTTTTTAACAAAATCTTTCCCCTGGAGAATTTGGAAACCAAACATTGCAGCATTTGCTAGTTGATGGGACTGTGAAACTAAATTAGAGCTGACTTTAAACCAAAGACAAACTGATTAGACTATTTTCATCATTGAAGCTGAGATATGCAAAAAATAACCCCAAAACAAATACCCATATATTATAAATCATGGAAAGTAAGATTGGTTTATAAAAAGTTTCTTATGATAATATACAGTGTTGTTTGTAGCACATACAAGGAATTTAAAAAAAAATATTTTTAATCTAACAGTGTCTCTTCAAATCTACATCTGAAACACAATTTATTTTGGTCAGCTCTTTTTCAAATAAGCTTCTGCTCTGTTGTTGTCCATCACAATTTGTCTATGCTGACCCTGAGATGGCTGAAGTTTTGGAGTTATTTAATGAAAATGCCTCCAAGCGTTTAATATTTCCAAGCTGTTAATACTCCAAACTGATTCTGTCCCAGACCAAAGAAATATACATTTTGTCTTGAAAAAGGGCAATCGGTCTCCTTTTCGAACTGTTTTTAAAAGTTTTGGAGGAGGAGGAAGATAAGACTAGAGAATCAAAGCAACATTTTTAATGTATCGTTCTAACTAATTTGGCTTCTAAAGTCAGTCACTGCACACTCTCAGCTTGAACTTCTTCTTTGACTCAATAATAAATGTCAAAAGGTTCTGAAATGTAAAGTTGCCACTGGATAGGCTACTGACAAAGTACAAAAGTGCCTATCAAACTGGCTAGCTCCCCTTCAGATACAATTTAAGTGTGATTTTTCTAAAATCCCTCTGCACCAGAGGCATATGGACAGTCCGAGTTTCTGAATGTACTTAAAAAAACAACCCAGGAACTAATTCACAATTAGGAATCACAATTGATTCATTTTTGCTTGTTTTTAAAAACCAATAAATGGAGATTCTTTCCTGCAAAGGAATAGCAATTAGAATATCAACTAAGGATGGGCCCAATTCTGCAAACTCCTATACACTCATGTGGTTACAGTTACTCATGTGCAATGTAAGATCAGGTCCTTTATCAGCCCTTACTCCCCTAGATTCTCCAGGTGTTACTACTGGACAGAATAATGAATGTCCTTGGAACAAGCCAAAGCCCATCACTCTCTTGATACAAAATTCCTCTCCTATGGAGATTCTGGAATTCCATGTCCGTGTCCAAACAGCATGCTTAAGAAAGCATTTCTTGGTATTATTGTTACTAAGAGATCTAGGCCCCAGTCCTGCAAGATGCTCCATATGAGTGGAAACCTGTTCCCATGCAAAGCTCTATTGCAGGATAGGGGCCCTATTTTATATATTGTCATCTGTAAAGGCACAATCTTGCAAGCTCTCCACATTCTGATTTCCCAGTGAAGTTAGTGGGAACGCTGCATATATATTACCAGCAGGATTGGGCCCTGCATATTCTAAAGAGCCCACCTGTTCATGATTTGACTTAAAAATATTTACACATTTTAAAAGGCTGCACGTGTTGAAAACAACCAGATGATTTTGGGACCACATGCAAAACAATTCTGAGAAGCCCTCTGAGAATCTTTAAGTAGGAAAATTTTCTACAGCATCTTAATCAATTCCTCCTATGTTTTCCGTGATTTGATGTTTTTAGAGAATTTTGATCTAGTCTTAATTCCCGTAGCTTTACCATCTGCCTAGCATTTTTATGAAAGGTAATTTTATCCCCTCTGCCAACCTGATTAATATTGTAATGGGACTTGGATTTATTAGTTTCCATGATTCCAGACAATATTTTGTTCTCCCTGAGTTTTCCGCTGGCAGCAGCAGAAAGTTTGTAATTTTATCAATTGAAAGCAGAGAGGCCATTCATTAGTAAAAGACCCTAATCTACTGGTTCTAACTGGTGGTTCAAAATCAACATGCACTTTTCTCTGCACCCCATCTGAAAACCTCTTTCACAGAAAGAAAAAAATAAAGAGCTAGATGTAAGACATTTCTGTCTGACCTAAAACTCTAGCAGATGTCCAAGGACAAAGATTTTTTTAGGTATCTCTCCCACTTTTTCTAGTTCCTCAGTGTGTGCCAACAACTCCCAATAAATCAGTCCCATGAAAGTATGGGAATTGTAGAGTTTTGACTGAAACAGTATTTTCTCTGCAGAGCAGAGATTGAGGGTTGGTCTATGATACCAATTTATGTTGGTATAACTATGTCACTCGGGGTGTGGAAAATCTACATCCCCGTGCGGTGTAGTTATACCACCCCAACCCTCAGTGTAGACAGCGCTCTGTTGATGGGAGGGTTTCTCCCATTGACATAGCTACTGCCTCTTGGGGAGGTGGATGAACTACACCAGTGGGGGAAGCTCTGAAGTGTAGACAAGCCCTGAAGGTCCTCATAAGCTCTTACGTTAGTGAACTGAGGGTTAAAAATTTGTCTTTAAATTTCTATGCTTTATAATTAATATAGTACAATAATTAATATAAATACCCGGTGTGCTAAAAGCACAGACATCTTCCTGCTTTTGGAAAGCCTCAAGTCTTTGTCAGGGAACCCCCTCTAGCCAAATGTATGCGGGAGCTGATCTTCTTGTCAATTAGGACTTGACTGAGAGCACATTGAAGTCAATGGAAGTCATTCCATTAGATTCAATAGACCCAGGCCCTTAATAGACACTGTAGCAGGGAGCTACAATGCCTTGAATTTTCCATTAGGTAATTTGGAGGACCCAATCAATTTTTTTCCCAGTGAGCCAGCTAAATTCTGTCTTCCAGCACACCACTAATACCTACTGAGGAACTGACTATACCAAGTGGACATTCTCAGCTGTCTCAACATTTTCATTTGACATTTAGTTTTTATCAGTTGACATATACAGCCAAATTTAAGTCAATGGAAGTACAATAGGGATAAGTCTGCCCCTAAATTTTATTCTGTCTTTCTTTATGGTTACCTCTAGTCCCAGAGCTCCTTTAGCCTTTCACAGGAAATCTCCAGAACCTGTGGAAATCACAGCTCCACAATCTCCCAGAGGAGACACTGCTGAGCAAAGCTCTAAGAGAGGACTTTGCAGTAAGAGTCAGTTTTGGATGTCTGATTGCATTCTGTTTCCACCATTCTCCAGGGTCACTTGTGTGGGCATTGTTGGGGCTGAGAAATAAAATGACAGCTCCATCTGCAGGCTATTCACTGGAGATAAAGATTCTTTTTCTAACAATTCCATCACCTGTACATCCAAACCGCTTTTCTCTAACAGGTGCTGGTTAATGATTTCTCTTTCTTTGACCTTCATTTTTGACATCTCCAGTGTTGCCTTTTCTCTGTATATTTTCTTCAGCTGAATTCTGGGTGGCAATGGGGCATACTGTATTTGAACCGAAAGGCTAACGCTGTACCATATGTCCTTGCTTATCCTTGATGGGGTAAACCATTCTGATATCTTTGTTTTTTATTTTATTTATTAACAGAGCCATTCTTTTACAACAGAAATCTTATGAAACTTGTTTTACAACTTAGAGATAAACTTATACACAAATTAAGGAAGTCTCTAAAGCTGTATTTGTGAGACTGGTTATTAGTCACTTTCTTTAACTTTGTAATATTGATCACATACTGTTGTTGATGCTTTTCTACTCTTCCTATTTTCCTTTTTTTAAGGACAGTTGTTGAAGGGGTTTTTGCCTTCCTTAATATTCAAAGAAAGTTATCAAATTATCATGTCTAGTAGAGTGAAGGGTTATATCCCTCTTCCAGCAAACTCAAAAAAGTCCCACCACATTTCTAAGTAATCTTTTTTCCTTCTCTCTGTAAAACTCTGACTTGATGAATTAATTTTTCTAGTACCGGAATTTATGGCTTTTATAAGAAGCAGAGTTGTCAGGACAATTTAATAAAAATACAAAGGGGTTATCTGACAGCTGACACCTCGTTATCTCCCTTATGGCTTTCCAAAATGTCTTAATTTGAGGCATATCTACCATATATGGAGAAATCTCATTTCATTACATTCTTTCCTGCATTTGCCTGTCCCTGTACAGTAAATGTGTTTAATTTTAAGGGGAGTTAGGTACCGTTTATAAAGAACTTTAATATAATTTTATTTTATTGAGGTGTGGGACTACTACTCCATACATTCTCCCATACCTCAATTTTGACGCCTATGCTTGCATCAATTTTCCCTTTTTTCATTAAGATAGTTATTTACTGTACGAAACAGTTAGAGATTACTTTTTATAGAATGGAGCGTAAGCCTTTTTGTTTCATGGATAAAGTGAGTAGTTTTTCAAATTCTGTTTATTTTCTACTTAGGTTTGCCTTTTCGTGCGGGGTGGGTTGAAAAATGTCTCAATTGTAGCTATAGACATTCTGGAATTTTCATGTCTTTTGCAAGTTGTTTTATTTCATCAAGTGATCTAAATGTATTGTTTCTAAATAGCTGGACAAATTTTGATATACTTATAAGTTCCCACATGTCAAAGCTTCCCAGGCTTTTATTGGGGTTAAATTCCATATTATCTACTAAGGGTATTAGAGGTGATGGGTAAGGGCTTATCCCAAATTTCTACTTGTTGCTTTCATAAAAGAGTGATTATATACTGATTTTGGCCTATAGGATTTCTTATCCAGGGGACCATGAGGTTGAAATCACCTCCAAGGATTTTGCATTCCTGACTCAGATGCCTTGATCCGGAACCTGTGCGTAGATAAGTTGCCTGTACTGAAAAGGTGGAGAGCTTAGAAATAGTAGCATGGTTACAGCTTGCTTCCTTTGGATAGCTTCTCAAATGACGCAAGTGATTTTATCACAATCTCTAGATACCATGGAGCAAGCTGAATGACATTAAAATCCTCAGTGCAAATTCTGCTTCTCCTTGACTTCCATAGAGTTATTCCAGCTACTGTTGTAACTGAGAATAGAATTGGGTCACAAGTATACAGTAGAAGCATACACTAACTAGTTTACTCTGGATACACTATCTTAAATCAGCTGGGTAACAGCCAGGATTAATTCTCTTTGTATGTTCTGCTGCTCAGCGATAATGGAGGAAGAACGTTTGAAATGGTGGACCTAGTTTCCCGCACAGCAGGGCCAAATTTGCAATGTACAACTTTTTAAAAATAAGGCCTCATGGATGCAAAGCTGTGGCATGTGCAGAGCATTTGGATCCTTATTAATATTAACTCCAGTTATCCTAAACTTCAGTTGAGCCTTATCTATCCAGAGGGCTGTTAGCCCAGGAAGGAAAATATGATGTTGCTCTACATCTACATGTCATGACTGCAGCAAACTCCTTTGTACATTTCATGCATATGATGAACTGGAGGGGAGCTGATAAGAAGGCTAATGAATTGACCTAATCATGAATTTTTAACAGATGAAACTAGCTAGTTAACAACCGCCATCATCCAATTCAGGTCAAGGTGAATTCTCTTTGCTACCAGGGAATGGATCATTTGATTGCCTGCAGTCCTACACTTGCTGCTCCATTTGTGAGCCTCTAGGTGCCTGATTTCCATGTGCTTTCTTATAACAGATTTGATATAACCCGATATTGCATTGCCATAAGATATTGTGGCTTTGCACAATCTTCAGTCAGCTTTTCCTGAATTAGAGTTGTATTGTGCACATTTATCATTATTTTCAAACTGTGGTGCCAAAAGTTAGGCACCTAAATTCTTATTTAGGCCCCTAAAAAATTGTCCTGATTTTCAGGGATAAATAGAACTCACAACTCACAGAAGTCCGTGAGAGCTTGCAGTGGGGACAGCAGTTCTGAAAATTTGGCCAATTTTATTTAATTAATTTTAGCAACCTAAATTTGAAAATCCTGGTCTTAATTTTTTGAATGCCCTCTGGACATAGTTCTCATTAAGAATTGATATAGAAAATTGCCAGGTGAAACACACTGCTCAGAATTCTTAATAGGGAGTTGGATACCTCTGTAATGGTGAATTCACTTTAATTCAAAAGTGAAAAATAAACCATGATAACCTATTTGTACCAATCCGTAAGATCTCAATCTGTATTAATTTATGGAAAAAATTTTATGTGCACAGTATAGGACACACGTCACAATGAGGATTTCCCATATTGTGCTCCACTTACCTCTGATTGTGTTTTAAATAATGCAAAATTGGAGATGCTGCTGTCCAACTCCATCCAACTGGCTACTTTTGAATATAGAATGTCCGCCCACATTACTGAGCAATGTGCCTACATCACGTGGGCATCACACCCCTATTTGATTTCTTTTTTCTTGACCATCAGTGGATTCTTGTACAGATCATGACCAATTCAGGCTCTCCATACCTGTAATAGTCTGTTCTTTGTTATTCCTACAGTCAGGCGATAGAGTCAAATGAAAGAATAAGTGGTGGAATCAGCTACACATATTCAAAATGTTGACGTTCAGATCTGATTATAGGATTGCCATTTGACAGCTTTATATCAGACAAAACCCATTTGTTAACAGTGACACACTGGCCGTGAGTACAAGAAAGAATAATACTTTGCACTTGTAGCACACATTTTATCCTAGGATGTCAAAATCAGTTTCAATTAAGCCTCATAAACATAAGAGATATCTCCTTTTACAGATGGGGAAACTGAAGCACAAAGAAGGTAACTGATCTGCCGCCCAGGATCTCACATAAAATCTTTGGCTGAGCTGGTTATAGAATACAGATCTCTGGAGCACCAGTCAAGTGCCCTAACCAGAAGATTGTCCTTCCTAATTCAGATGTCTTCATTATTACTGTTAGATTAGTGAGGCATGGAAGAAAGAGAATAAACTGAGAAAGGAAGAAGGGGAGGCCAAAGTCAAAGTATTACTGAGGTAATTTGGAGTGCATGTTACTTTAAATTCCTATTCACATAGCTCACAACTTTTTCAGAAATGAGTTTTCAAGAAGTAGAAAAGTAATACCACAATGTTTGTTGGAAACTATTTTCCCTCCCTGTTTAGCTGGCTGTCAAAATATTACCAGTCTGAAAGTAGAGATTTAAAATCTTGGTTTTTTTTATAATTTTTTTTTAGTTATAGTAGAAAACAGAATTTTATAGAAGACACGGGTACACGGCAACAAAAAGACAGCATCCCTTCTCAAAGAACCATGCTTCTGTGATTTCTAGGACTTTTGAAAATATAGAAAACAAAGCTGAATCTCAATTAAAGACTGCTGAAGGGGAAATGGGATCCTGTATCACTGACATCTGGACTAGTGCTAGTTCATGTAATACATATCTGTCACTGACAGCTTACTGGGTTATATGTAATTCTGAATCGTTAGTCACATCTTCTTCAGCAAGCTCAGGGATCTGCAAAAACAGAGCAGTGGTAGTAAAAGTACCTTTGGAGGACAAGCTCAGTTACATGCCATGATCCTGGAAGATAATCATATACCATTAATTTAATGTATGCCATAAATGTCATGATAGATAAGTCCATGTCAACAAATGGGGTGTGGGCATTGTTGACCTAGACAATCAGGTTAGCATAGCAAACAATGGCTTTATAAATATCTCCTGCACACATATTTAATCTTGTGCTTAATACACCCGAGAAGAAGAAAAATATGTCCAACATCATTTCAAAAGGGAAGAAAAATCTGTTCCTATTTTCATAGCCTTGTAAAAGAAAGAGAACTTCTGGAAAAAAAAATCCAAGAAGAATGCTACATTCCCCCAAACAAACTTATTCAAGATGTAGTTAGCAGCTAAAACCCTGCATATTACATAGACTGGTTAAACGGAGGCAGCCTCTACATATGCTCACATTTGAATATGATATTGATTGATCACTTCTACAAATGGAGTGGCCTATAATGAAAAGTCTTGTGAATGTGCTAAGACCATTTTAACGGGTCACTAGAGACCAAAGTGTGGAAGTAGCATATCTAAGCCAAGATCTATATGCAGTCCATCTACCACTACGAAAAACTAAGGGTTTCAGACCAAAAAAATATATATATCTCTATAGACATTTTTTCTGTTGATACTAGAGTTTCCACTGACAATTGATTGGGTGTTTCAGGATCAAGGGAATGTGTTTAGTCACTTGCCTGTTGTGACAAGTCCCCCCACTCCCCGGGTGCCACCTGGGACTGGGGTACCACTGAGCCTGCCTGACCCACCAAGTCTGGGTTCCCTTTACACTGTATTGCTGTGCAGCCTGCCAAGCCCTCCCTCAGGCTTCAGACTGCACTTTACCAGCACACGTACAGGTAGGGACACACCCAGCTGCAGCTTCACACAGATGCTGAGATCAGCTAAGGAATTGCCAAGTTACTCAAGTGCACATCCTACTTTGGAGGATAAACTAAAAAATATACCGTCTTGCGCTGCACAGAGCTCTGTACAGCGTAAGCTCATGAAATTTGCCCCCTCCATCAATGTGGAGAGGAATATACACAGCTTTCTGCCCCAAGTTATGATTTCCACACATTTGTTTTAGACCAAACAAAACAAGTTTATTAATGACAAAAGATAGATTTTAAGTGATTATAAGGGATAGTAAACAGATCAAGGCAGATTACCTAGCAAATAAACCAAACGTGCAATCTAAGCTTAATATACTAAAGAAATTGGATATGTGTAGCAAATTCTCACCCTAAATGTTGTTTTAGGAAGATTGCAGAGATTCTTGAAGGCAAGCTGCACTTGCTTGCAGCTTAAAACTCCAGTTATTCCTTTCACAGTCTAGACAACTTTCTAGCCTGGGTTCAGCCCTTCTCCGTTAGTTCAGTCTTTCTGTTTCTCAGGTGCAGGGCCGGCTCTGGCTTTTTTGCCACCCTAGGCAAAAAAGCCACCCGCCGCCCCCCCACACCACCACCCCCCAGCGCGGCAGGGGAGGGCACCGAGCCCGGCCGCGGGCCCGCAATCCCCGACCAGCCAGAGTGCCGGGAGGAGGGCGGAGAGCCCGGCCGGGGCTCTCTGCTCTCTCCGGCGGTGAGCCCGGCTGGGGCTCTCCACTCTCCCCGGCGGCCAGAGCGCCGGGGGGAGGGCGGTGAGCCCAGCCGGGGCTCTCCGCTTTCCCCGGCGGCCAGAGCACCGGGGGGAGGGCGGAGAGCCCGGCCGGGGCTCTCCGCTCTCCCGGACCGGCCGGAGCGCCGGGGGAGGGCGGCGAGCCCGCTGCGGCTACACTCTCCCCGGCGGCCGGAGAGCCGCGGGGAGGGCGGCGAGCCCAGTCGCAGCCCCGCTCTCGGGCCGGAGTGCCCCGCCGCGCCGCCCCCCTCCAGGCGCCGCCCCAAGCACATGCTTGCTCGGCTGGTGCCTGGAGCCGGCCCTGCTCAGGTGTTTCCAGAAGTCTTCTTTCTTAGGCGGGGAGTCAGTGAAGAATGAACCACGATGTTCATAGTTTCATTATCATTTTGGTAAAGGATGGTGACTATATTTTATGCTTGGGTCTCATAATATTGTAAAACTGATCCACGAATGGAGATAAATATTTTACCAGCTCATTAATATGGCTACAGAATTCTTGATTTAAAAAAATGCTAGATTTTTAATTGGAGAGAAACTAATTTGGTTAATTACAGTCATCTTATTTTGCTAATTTATGGGGACAGGCACAATATGGAAATTAATACTGCCTCCAAAAAAGTATTAACTCCTAAATACATTCTCAAATTATTGTGAAGGACCTATGCTGTACAGAACACCTGCTCTGCAGCTCTGGTCTGCTCCCCCACGCCTATCCTCACTCTCCCCTTGAATACCAAGATCTATGAATCTATGAGTGGGCACTGAAGAGCTTCTATACACCTAAGGGAGGGGACTGAGAGCATGCCTTCTTAGCCCCCCTCTTCTCTTTCATGGATCAGGAACTTTATGCTATTTGTTATTGTTTTTGTTCCCTACTGTGCCCCACAGCAGAAGGGAATATAAGCCCTATGGTCTTTGGGCCTTGTGTTTCAGTTTCAGTGAAAACTAGGGTTGAAATTCTGCCCCCAATAAAGTCAATGGCAAAATTCCCATCAATTTCAATTGGGCCATGATGTCACCCTGGTGATCTCGGGCCTCTGAAGTTTAAGGTTTTGTTCATAATTTGGAAGAGTTAGGTATTGGGATTGCCTCAAGTCCTTAAAACGCTGTACTCCCAATTGTCAACTATCTCTCACACATGGGTAGCATAGGAATAGATATTTTTAAAATGTAAGTCATTTATTTAGCGTGTGCATAGTCGTCTAGCCAAGCGATGGCATCTTCAGTGGTGTGATGCAGTTCTTCTAGGCCACCGCTGAACCTAGTCAGCAGGCATTCATCGACAACGTGCATCATCATCTGTGTTGCGCCGCAGCTGCGCAAAGGGCTGTCACGAAGGCCCCAGTGATACTGGTTAGTTGCACAGAGAACTTGCCCAGTCCAGAACCTGTTCAACAGGGACCATTGGCAACGGGGCAGGTCAAAACCAGGAGGACAAATTTTGGGGTTGGCAACGAGGGACTGGTTGAGGATTATAACAGTTATCCATTCCTCTCACCAGCGTGTTTCCGCCCTAACATCCTAGCGTGGCAGATGAGACCATAATGGGCGACATGACGGCAAATGTGCAGCTGGTGGTTTAAAAAGGTCATAGAGTAGAGGCAGGTTTGGGTTGGCACGTACTTTCTCCAGTAACTTGCCAGTGGCAACCTCTTGTCTTATATGAGGAGGAACAATATTATTCAGAACTGGGAGCCAGGGAGTGGAGTTGGATGCAGGATGCCGGAGATGATACATATGGCAGCATGTAACTGCGTATCCACCAGTTTGGTGTGTGACGATCGGCTCCATACTGGTGCGCAGTACTCCGCCACCGAATACGAGGTGGCAAGAGCTAATGGCAATGGATCAGTGTCCTCGTCGCGCCACCTGCCAGTACCTGACAGCAGTCAGGGAAGCTAATGATCCAACCAGCGAGCCGAATTCCACGAGCACCAACTCAATGAATCCCGGCACTGTTGTCACCGACAACCCCAACGTGCAGCCCGATGACTTCTATATCGTTGGTCCAGGATTTGTCGGCTGCCAAGCATGATTAACTCAATGTAAGTCATAACTAGCTATGTCCTTTGGTAAGAAAATGCAATCACAAATACATTCACTCAGTTATTAGCATTTTCTGATAATATCTGTATTTGAAAATGCAAACAGTAGAATGAAAATATACAATACAAATATACAATAAGCCTAGGCACAGAGTCCTGTGTGGCTCATCATTTTCCTTCTTATACAGAAAAGGGGGCAATGAGAATTCATTCATAGATCTTGCCTTTACTCTTCCGGTTCCAGTATCAGCTAATATTGATGACAGAATTAGTTCCAGCATTCTTAACAATGACTGAAATACCAACAATGTCATCCTGGTATCATTAGAAAAAAGGTGGTTCAAATCAAATCTGATGGATGAAATGGAATAGTAAAATACCACATGCTCACAGGAGTTAAAAGATTAATATATAATAGTTTTACCATGTGTCATTAGGGATATATGGAAGAAATCATCCTTCCGGCCTGCTTTTTCCCCAAACAGCCCAGATTCACAGTACAGCATTACATATCAATTTGGCACAGTTGATGACTATATGCAATGGCCCTATTTGCTGTAATAAACCCTATTGCCCAATTAGTCATTTGAACTGAAAGAGCATGCCTTATTCATGGCTAGCATTTGAAAGGCCTGGATTACATGAGCACAATGTTGGTTGAAGATCTTTTTCTACCGTGGTCTGCATTACAGCAACAAAACACAGGACTAATTGATTGACAGAGAAAACAACTCCCCCTTTCTTATGAGAACCTTCTAATAAATAGCCACTAGATGCCTACTAACAGCATGCATTGAGAGGGCCTGTCCTCATGGCATCACATTCAAAAAGACCCCGGAAAACAAATGTTAATGCCTGCCTAGATACACAGGCAGTGCCAGTCTCTTAGTTTCATCCCATAATATGGTGTGGATTAGAAGTCAATTCAATAAGTTTTCACTAATGTCCCATGAATGGAGAATAACCCAGGAAAAGGCTCTTTTACACAGATGTAGTATTCAAGCCAAAGCCCTTAATTAAGTAATGCTTTAGTAATAGCCAATTAGAACAAAGTAAACAGCTCAACTGTGTGTTCCCATTCAGCCAGCAGGAGTCATTCATTGTGAGCCTTTAAGAGATAACAGGACTATTGACATCCTTGTGGATAGCAGCTAAAATTATGCTGTCACTCTACACGCTTTATATATTTGTCATCACTGGATGTAAATATTTATGGCTGTGATAACAAACCACTTACCTTATTTGGAGATTTTGAAACACTAGTGGAATTCAAGGATCACCGTATAAGGGTGTTATGTTTCTCCTCAGAGCAATGTTGTATGAAGGCTGCAGTGTTTTCAGAAGCTGCAAATAAAAAGGTACAACCTTCCTCCCCTCCTATAATCCACGTCTTACAAACTACGGTGAAAATAACCTCAAATAAGTCTGACTTTATGAAGTACAGAATACAGTACAGTGGTGAACTTGTCTAAGCTTTTTACACATTGCATAAAATTAAACATCAGAGCCTCACCTGCTTCAGGATACTAAGTCCTGTGGCAGTTGATGAACAACACTTTAATAGCACCTGCCCATAGTTAAAGTTTAAGCTAGTTTCTAATTACAAGCCAAGTTTTCAAATATGGTCTCATTAATTTAACCAAAATCAAACAAATATCTGAAAATTTGCATGCAGTGGTGTATCCCAGGTATGACTTTTCTGGAAAGTTTGAGACAAATCACCTAAAGGAGTACTGAGGAGAGTGGGGCTTCAAATATTGATTTGTTTTAAAAAAAAAAAAACCTATTGTTTATTTGGCTTGCCAGACCTCCAAAATGACTTTACCTACAAAACACCAAACATGATTTAGTCTGCTGCACTCTATGAAAAATGCCTATTTAGAAGGTTCATGTTGCAATTTCTTAGGCCTGGTCTACACTAACACCCCAATTCGATCTAAGGTACGCAACTTCAGCTACGTGAATAACGTAGCTGAAGTCGACATACCTTAGTTCGAATTTACCGCGGTTCAGACGCGGTCCACACGCGGCAGGCAGGCTCCCCCGTCGACTCCGCGGTACTCCTCTCGCTGAGGTGGAGTACCGCAGTCGACGGCGAGCACTTCCTGGTTCGAATTATCGCGTCCAGACCAGACGCGATAAATCGAACCCGGAAGTTCGATTGCCAGCCGTCGAACTACCGCGGTAGTGTAGACATACCCTTACATATGAAACAAGATTGTTATGCCTATGGCAATTGTGTATTTACAAGGAAATAAACGTAAGTTCACTTTTAAAAAAATATTTCAATTTAGAATAAATAACGTGGCCTTGAGGCGCTCACTGCCTTTGGCTATTTGGGTGCCATTTCCTGTGCATTTGCTTACTCTAAAATCTATTAGAATGTTTAAGGTTCTATAATATTTTCTCAAAGAGCAATTCTATTCCAAAAAGAGGCTCTTTAAAAATAACATTGGCAGGTTTCATGTTTATTGCCATTCAAGTATGGTTTGTTCTCTGACGACAAGCCCTGAAAACGTAGCCTAGTTTCAAAAAGTCAAGTATTCCCTCAGTTTTACTGAAACAACCTTCCTGTAGGAATTGGGACTGCACAGGTGTAACTGATTGGAACTTAGTAAACAATTCCTTGGCAACACACTAGAAAGAAGAAAATCAAGCTTATCTCTTGTCTTACCTCTGCAGGGCTGGCAAGAATTAAAAAAATAGGGTTTTTTAATAGTAAGAAGTTATTTTTATCATCATTAAAATAAGTAGTTGTAACTTATTTCACATAGATCTGTTGCATAAGAATGCATCACCTATAAATAGTAACTAAGTGATAGATTCTGTCAATTTTAACCCCCCAGTTAACAATGTTTGTGGCCTGGGAGTAGGTTAGCTATATATGGCATTAATTTAAGAAAGAATCCCTAAAGGGTTCCCCCTTTGTTCTCATGAAGAAATGTGGTGAATTAGTTTAACAATATAGATCAGTGATACTCAGACTGAGGCTCGCATGCCGCAAGAGGCTCTTGACTGTGTCTCCTGCGGCTCTTTGCAGCACACGATATTAAAGCACTGTGCAATTTAATTATTAATCAATCTAAGGTATTAACCAATGGTAGTTGATAAAATAATAATATTTGGTCAGCCATTTTGCTGTGAGAATTTATATACACACGTATACACTAATACACTGTCATACTGTTTAAATATGAG
>NW_020664561.1:41491242-41551325 GCF_002925995.2 Terrapene triunguis | reverse complement strand
ATTTCAGCCAATCCTCAGGAGCACGAGAAAAGGTAGATGGAAAGAATATGTAATTTCCCATAGAGGTAGTGTTCTCTACAGTCCTGCTCTCATTCTACCCACCAAAATATATTTCTACTGAACTCAAATTATACTGAATCCATCTTTATTTTATATGTACTGGGCCAGTTCTTCAGCTGGTGTCATTGCTTCATTGACTTCAATGGTATTATGCCAATCCACTCCACACCAGCTGAGCATCTTGCTCTGAGCATCAGTTTTAGGGTCCTTGGTTTTTGTGATATAATTTGTCTAGAGGATGCTCTACATTCCTTTATTTTTGTGAATTTAGGTCATTTTGCCAGCCAGTTTTCTCTTTGGCTAGTGATTCAGTACCCTCTTCATTCCCTGCTCCCGCCCTGGCGTTAACACCACCTGTGCTGGCACAGAATGTACTTGTAATTGTGCAACACATACTTAGTAGTGAATTTATAAACACAAAAGCACAAATTCCTTCTGAGAAAGAATGTATAAAGAATATGAATCTCTTACAGAATCCCCATTTAAATGGATTGCAGCCTCATTGTTCCATTACAGGACTAATGGCTGCAACAGTATCAAAGGTATCACACTGAAATTAATGAGGAAGAAACAAAGAGAAACAGTCCACCCAATACAGAATATTTGCAGAGCGGAATATCTTTATTTTAATCCTTGAAACTATTTACTTTTAAAAATCTTCACTATCAAATAAATCTGTGGTATGATCAAATGTATCCATGTGACAAAGTTTCTTCTTGTAATGCATACCTCAAATGGTTTCTGCTAACCTCCAAGTCAAGACAGGTTTCCTGACCAAGTATGTCTCAGAACTGAGAGTCATTCAGAAGAGAAAAGTACACGTATTCCCCTCTTCAGGTTTTGTTTGAGGATTGCTACCTCTGAGCATTTGCACACCTTGGCTTTGTTTTCCATGTCTTCAGCTCTGTGAGGCTAAGATTCACTACATTCTGTTCCTTTATTAACTGTGCTGTCAAAGGCTCACGGTCCCAGTATCACTTCTTCAAGTATGCAGCTCTTACTTCAACACCAACTTGGTTCAAGATCAATTCCACTTTTTGTCAATATTATTCAAAGACTCTGGATGTGCATCTTATCTTTTATTTAAAGCCTCTATATATTTAGTCATATTGGGATGAATACAAGCCTGACATAAGCAGGTGAAACTCTACTGACTTCAATGGAGTTATGCCTACAATCACAGCTGAATTTGGACCCTCATTTTTCAAAGGAGAGCCAATTCTTATGTTTGCTGTAAAAGCCATATTTATTCCATTACCTTTCCCAAACAATGTGCACATTTTTATTGGAAAGTCTTTTTTGTATGCTTATAGTGATAATGTATTTGAGATTACAGCATAAAACAATTTCAGCAAAAACAGTTGGGCGAATAATTCTTCATGAATAATTTAGCCAATTAATTGCTTCTTTTTTTCTATCGGCAAACAGATCATAAATGTAACAAAAATATTCATTGTTCTAAATTATTCACCAAATAACTTCTGCAAATAATCTGTGTTCTGTGGATGGTACATGAGACCACTTCATTGTGAATATTCAATATTAAAAACTGAGCTATGTTGGATCGTTGTGATTGCACCCAAGGGTCACATCATATATTTCGGTTCCCCGGTTCAAAGAGTGTAACTCTCAAAATCAGGCTCGCAGCATAAATGTGCATATTCATAACCACCACGTTAACTTTCCACAAAGATTCCCTAGTTTTCCCCTTAAAATTGACTGTTTCTGCGAACCTCCCTGGTTGTAAACCTCTTTACTGATGACCTGATCCGGCTCCATTGCAGTAAGCTGAGTCTTTCCATTGACTTCCAGGGTGGTCACCTTTTAGTCTTAAAGGTGCCACAGGACCCTCTGTTGCTTTTTAATTCTTTGAGACCTTGGCCTGTCACAGAGACCTCTCTCCTCTCAATCATTTGCTTGCCCTTATCATTCATCAGCATTCTCACCATGCTGTGACTGCAGCAGTAGCTATGCAAAGGCCTGGCAGCTTTTTTCAGTATCTTGAACTTTTCTCACAGTGCTGAGAAATACACAACTGACTAAATAAAATAATTGACAACATTTCAAGAGTCAAAACAAGGTGGAAAATATTTCCTTTCATCTACCAAGAGAGGACACCCCAAGTTCTTTGAAACAGTAAATAAACCTTAAGCCTTTAAGTGTTCAAATGAAACATTGGCTTGCCCCAGGAAAGCATTTTTTTTCTGATACGGCCTCTAAATACCTGTTCCCTGGCAAGTTCATCCTTCTTCCCGGGCAAGACCTGGATATATGCTGGGAAAGAGCAAGCCCTTTCCCCCCTACTCCCTCCTTGGAGAATACATCTTCTTTCTAGCCATACTAACCTTTGACATTGTCTACAGCATAACAATATTCTCTCCATAAAAGCTTTCTGGAGAACTTCTTCCTCTAAAGCAGAGAATTAAGCTTATTGCACCATCAAAAATGAGGGTCATCTTTCTCACACCGCTTCTCAAACCCACTGACCTCCCCACCTCTCTATTCTTGGGGTGTTAGATTTTGTTAAATTTTAGATTAAAAGAAATTAAAGACAATTGTATGAGATTAGCAGCATTTTAAGGTTTAAACCATTGTTATTGCTACAGCTCTCTCCCTACAGCAGCACTGTCACGCATCCATCACACTGTCACATATCCACTCAGTGTACAATTGACAGGGAACAAGATGGAAATAGTCCATCAATCTAATGTCACAGCTGTAATAAGAGTGTACAGAAAACCTATAAATACTGGTTATACCCTCAGCTACAGCTCCAGTGTGCTGATTGGTGTAAATGGTCTACGGAGTTACAAAGAGGAGTGTGTCATATGGAAAAATTGCCATTGGAGTCATTTTGCAAGTGCTAAATCTTGCCATTTACAGCCTATCAAAACTGAAAAGAAAGTGAAGAAAACACACACAGACTATAAAAATATTTTTGCAGTTCATATATGCAAAGAGCAGACATTTTATGAATGGGACTGTATCTATCTATTGTTAAAAAAAAGTTGTTGCACACAAATATACAAAGATAAATGTCCAGTTTCTCAAGATGCAAAGCGCCCAGTTAAATAGTCAAAGTAGTTCATGGAAGGTGAATCCATTATCCTTGGCAAGAAGTACAAACTTTTGTATGTATTCCTCCTGCGCACCATATTATACATAGACACCACTTAGTAAAAACTAAAGCAACTGAAAGCAGGAAAACGAAGTATGAGCATAGAATTCTATTAAAAGAATGCAAGGCTATCAAGGCTCTGGAGTACGGTAAAGAAAGGACTTCAAGATTCCAGAATAAGGAACACGAAACATGCAAATCTGTTTTTATAGTTCACAGCACACAAATGAAGTGTAAATTCATTAAATTGGAATGTGTGCTGCATGCAGTGTTTACAAATGAGACGCATGCAAAAAATAAAAGCACAAATATGATACACATTAGTGTTTATTTCCATAATGGCAAGAAAAAATATAAACACAAGTTAAACACAGGACATCATTAAATCAATAGATGATATCAACAAGCAGGAGGAACAGACAAGGACTGAAGATGAAGGTGAAGGAAAATAAATAGATGCCCAGGGAGGCTAAACTTTATCTATGAATAATGAATGGAGAAATAATCCATCCAGTATCTCATATTCACAAGTTGCCCTTTCTAAAGATATATACAGATGTCAGATTGTAAGAATTTTAAATACGTAATAGAAAGTCTGATTCAAAGCCAATTCAGGTGAAAGGGGAGTCTCTTATTCATGATTTCAACAGAGTTTGGGATAGGCCCATATCAGCCTATTCCATCACATGAAGGAAACAGTCAGTATATCATCTCACTCATTTGCCTGAGTGAAAATTAAAGAATAAGTTTGCCAAACACCTTGACAGATTACATAATTTTACTCTTTATTAGACTTCAACTGAAACTTTTAAAAAATTGTTTATTTCTTATTTAGTTTTCGTGTTTGGCCTTTCGTTCTTTAATTCACCACAAAAAAAGGGTTTACACTGCAGTTTAACTTCCTTTGTTTAGGCCAACATTGCCCATAATCCTCTCTCACTGCCCACTTAGAGAATTTTCAAAAATCATTGGAGAAATAGTTTTGTTTATGAAATCATAATCAGATGTTTGTGGTGACCCAGCACAGGAGTGTTGACAGATGTGCCTCAGCCCTTTGGGTCACACGATAATGGTTTGAGTTAGCAAATTTTACTTTGGTGAGGTCACGGATCTTTCCAGCATCAAACAAGAGTGAGCAATTTGAGTAATGAGGAGCAGCAGGAAAGGCAATATGAGAGGATGGGAGGAAAAATTATTTTTTAGGGTGTTTTTTTTTTTATTCAGTAGCATTTAACTGTTTTAGGAAACAAGTTTCTTTGCTTCCTGATTTTTAAATAGCAAAGATCAACATTATTATTTTTATGCAGTCACTGGGACCGTGCTGGTCACGGGGTGTGCTGTACAGCTGATGCTTGAGAAATGCTGCAACATGGAATCTGGGATAACCTTTGCTCCAAGTGGAACAGTGCTACTTTTCTGATAAATACAAAGGGGCAGCCACCAACCTGAACAGCCACTGGGCAGATGCATGAGTCCTTGAACATCCCAACAGGCCCAGAGGCCAAGGGAAAATATTGTTGTGTATTTGGTTGTCGTAGTAATAGAATCTTGTTGTTGCTATGGCAACCGAGTTAGATTATTAGGGGATAGGCCAGCCGGTTTTGGCTGATTGTTGGTTAGTTCAGTGTGTGGCAATAAATGGCTGCTTTACAAGGTCTACAGCTCTCTGCGTCTCAAGTGATTTCTTCCTAAAACTGCTGCCCCCAAGGATACAACAACATGGCGACGAGGATGGGATCCCTGTGCTGCCCCAGCAACAGAAGAAGGTAGACGTCAAGGTTAAAAAAACCACACCAAAAATAAAATAAAATAAAATCTTTTTGCTTATGGAAGGGGGTGCGAACTGGCTTGTTTGCACTGACGGTGCAAACTGAAACTAAAACCATCGCTACACTTACGGGGCCGCTGGAACCTTTTAAGGAGACTACAGTGCAATAGCACGTATATATTGAGCGTTTTGAGCTTTTTGTTATTGCAAATGACATTGCAGAAGAGAAGAAGGTGCCAATATTCCTAAGTGTTGTAGGGGCTAAGATCTACTCCCTGCTATGCAGCTTACTACACCCTGTTAAGCCTGAGACCAAATCTTACAGTGACATTGTGGAAATCCTGGGGTCCCATTTTTTTCCAAAACCACTGGTAATTACTGAAAGATATAGGTTCCACAAAAGAGACCAAAAAGAAGACAAAACAATTGTACAATTTGTAGCAACTTTGAAAAAGCTTGCAGAACACTGTGAATTTAAGGAGATGTTAAATGACACCTTACGTGACAGGCTAGTGTGTGGCCTGCACAGTGAAGCTATACGGAAGTACCTATTGACAGAGGCTCAGCTTGCCTTACAGAAGGCCATTGATATTGCGGTCTCCATGGAACTGGCTACAAAGGAGACGCAATACATTGATGCATCCCCGAGCGTGCATAAGGTGTCACAAGAACTTACCCACAAAACTGTGGGGAGTCAGGAATGTTACCGCTGTGGTAAGCCAGGTCACTGTGCATCAGAATGCTGGTGTACCTGATGTGTCGACACTGTGGCAAAAAGGGACATATTGAGTGTGCCTGTAAACAAAAGAAAAAGAGACCTGTAGTCTGGCTGACCAAAAAGGAAAATCTGCATACCCTAGAGCAGACCCAGGATGATCAAGGTGACACTTCATCAGAAGAAGTGCCACTCCACGTTTTGTCTTTGGCATTGGGCTCACATGAATACTGGGTAACCCTGTTGTTGGATGGCAAACCTGTACGCATGGAGCTGGACACCGGTGCAGCCATCTTGCTGGTCTCAGAGACTGTGTATAAAGAAAAGCTACAGCATCTTCCGCTTAAGGCAATGAAAACTGTTCTGAAGATGTACACGGGAGAGGCTGTGCCCATGTTGGGCACTACTGATGTTAAGATGGAACTCAATGTACAGGCTGCCAAATTGCCACTGTTGTGGTGAAAGGCAATTACCCAGCCTTAATGAGTAGGTCTTGGCTGAGGAAGGTTCAGATGAACTGGGCAGAAGTGCACCGAATGACTAAAGATTAAACCAGTCTAACTGTTGTACTAAGGAAACATGCTGCTGTTTTTGGAGAGGATCTGGGAAGTATGAAGGGAATCACCATGACATTGAACATTAAACCTGGCAGTCAACCAAAATATCTGAAAGCTAGAACTGGGCCATATGCCCTCAGGCCAAAGGTTGAAGCAGACCTGGAGCACCTGGTCACAAATGAAGTCCTAATACCAGTTACCCATAGCTCATGGGCAACTCCAATCATTCCAATAGTGAAGAAAAATGGCTCCCTCCGGATTTGCAGAGATTTTAAAGTCATGGTCAACCCAGTGTTGTGTGCAGAACAATACCCATTTCCCCGCATCAATGACCTCTTTGCCGGCCTGGCTGGGGGATAAAAGTTCAGTAAGATTGATCTGAGTCAAGCATATTTACAGATGCATGTTGATGAAAAGTCCCAAGAGCTGTTGACTACTGTGATGCATAAAGGGCTTTATCAATACTGTCGCCTACCCTTCGGAATAATGTCTGCTCCCACCTTATTCCAGAAGGCTATGGACCAGATCTTGTGTGGCTTGCCAGGAATCCTGTGCATCCTGGTCACTGGAACGAATGAGGAGGATCACCTAAAGAATTTAGAGGCTACCTTACAAAGACTGGAAGAATATTGCCCACAAGTCCTCAAAGACAAGTGTGAATTCTTCCAGCCCTCTGTTGAATATTTAGGACACATCATTGATGCTACAGGTCTTCGTAAGGCCCCTGAAAAAGTTAAGGCTATTGTGGAGGCTCCACCTCCTCAAAATGTTAGCCAGCTTTGCTCATTTCTAGGACTATTGAACTATTATGGGAAGTTCATCTCGCAGTTAGCCACACTGTTAAAACCACTTCACGAACTCCTGGGGCAAAACAAGGCCTGGAAGTAGACTGAAGCCTGTGATGTTGCATTTAACAAAGCTAAGGGTGCAAAGTGCTTGTGTCACACATTATGCCTTCGGGAGAAGAGAGACCTATTGCTTTTGCTTCATGCACCCTAAGCAGAGCAGAAACTAACTATGTCCAAATTGAACGTGAGGCATTGGGAATCATTTTCGGACTTTGGAAGTTTCATCAGTACTTGTTTGGATGGAAGTTTACACTTCTCACAGACCATCGACCTCTGACTTCAAATGTTGGACCACACACAGGCATTCCCCCATTATCTGCTAGTCATATGCAACGATGGGCATTGTTGCTTTCCGCACACACATATGAAATCCAGTATCGGAAATCCATTCTGCACGGCAATGCAGATGGTCTCTCAAGGCTGCCTTTGCCAGTCAAACATTGAGATATTGCCCAGAAGGAAATCTTTTACTTTGAACAGGTAGAGAACACACCCATCACCGCTACTCAGGTAAAGAAGGCAACTCGCGTCGACCCAGTATTGTCCCACGTTATGGACCTGGTGATGCATGGAACGTCTCAACAAACCTCTCCGGTCTCACCCGACCTTGTTACCTACATGTCCAGGAGAACAGAGTTATTGGTCCATTCTGGTTGTTTGTTGTGGGGAAGACATATCATTATCCCACCACCACTGAGATCACAGATGTTAGAACAGCTACATTCCGGTCACTGTAGAATAGTGCGCATGAAGGAAATTGCATGAAGCTACTTTTGGTGGCCGGGATTGGACAGTGCTATTGAAGAGAAGGCAAGAGCTTGCATGTTATGTCAGGGTGTGAGGAATGGCAGTGTATTCACGTTGACTTCACTGGCCCACTAGAAGGAAGCATGTTCTTGGTGGTGGTAGATGCCCATTCTAAATGGCCAGAAGTCTCTATAATGCAGTCCACTACTTCAGAGAGTACTATTCAAAAACCATGGGGACTCTTTAGTCATTTCAGTATGCCAGAACAACCTGTGAGCAACAACGGACCGCAGTTCGTCTCTCAGGCATTTGGAAATTTTATGAAGGCAAATGGGATACACCACATCACTTCAGCACCATATCATCCATCCACGAATGGATTAGCTGAAAGATTTGTGCAGACAATGAAACAAGCTTTGAAATCGGCAAGGGGACAATTATCCATTCAAAAGCATCTGGACACCTTCTTATTATCCTACAGAAACACACCTCATGCTATGACCGAGGCATCCCCGGTCTTGCTAATGATGGGACGACAGCTGCGCACTTGCTTTGATCTGCTGAAATTATGCAATGTCAGCAGCAAGATCAGGTCAGCAGGTGTGCACCCAGAGCAAAAGACCGAACTTTTAGCCCAGGACAGCTGGTTTTGGCTTGTAATTATGCTTCTGGAGCTAAATGGGTCCCTGCCACTGTCATTGCTCAAACAGGACCTGTTTCCTACATTGTCCAGACTACCGAGGATCTCACCTGGCAGTGACATGTCGATCAGCTGTTGCCAGGTCATACTAGTCCCCAGGACACTTCTTTAGTTGAGTTGCCTTACTTCACCACTTCCGGCAAGACACCAAATCAAGAGTCATCTGTTCCTGACTTTTCCCCTCCATTACTGCCTACAGTGGAGATACACCCCTTCCTTGAATGAGTTGATACCACATCCTCACCCGTTCGCACTACGAACCCTGAGCTCATTGTCAGGCCAGCACCCAAGATACTTTCAGGTGCACCAACACCAGAAGTCTGCCGTAATCCACCTTGAGACAGAAGGTCTCCTCAATGGCTGGATCTTTAGCTTGGTGAGCCCATGGTTACGGGGCAAAATAATCCCTGGGGGTTAGCTAGGAATGGAGGCAGTCTACCCTCCTTCTCTAGTTTAGTGTTTCTTTTATTTAGGGGATGTTCTCATTAAGGGGGGAGGAATATGTTGTGTATTTGGTTGTCGTAGTAATAGAATCTTGTTGTTGCTATGGCAACTGAGTTAAATTATTAGGGGATAGCCGAGCCCGTTTTGGTTGGTTGTTAGTTAATTCAGTGTGTGGCAATAAATGGCTGCTTTTCAAGGCCTACAGCTCTCTGCGTCTCAAGTTATTTCTTCATAAAACTGCTGCCCCCAAGGATACAACAGATATCAGAAGATCCACACAGCAATGGATCCCGCAGCCTTGTCCTATCCACAGTCCACCCATGCCCTGTGGAGCTGAGCCCTGTGCAGGTGAGATGCATACCCTCCAAATCCACTTTATTTCCTATGTACTGCCACAAAGCTGCTTGAGTTGGTCAGCTCTATTCTCCCCATCTGAATGAACCCCTAATTGACTCAGTCAGCTCTGTGACACGCCTCCACCTGACACATGAGAGGACATTGGGTGGATGTGTGTGTGACAGGAGAGGTTTATGGCTGGAGTATCACTGCGCTGTGAAAGTCTTTAGCTGCTGGAACAATCCCAGTGGGATTTATTGCTCCCAGGTCAAAACCAGTCCCTGACTGGCTCCAGGATCAGGGAGTTGCAAATGTGGCATAATGTCGCACTGGATCTGCTGTTAAGGAAGGCATTCACTGAGACTGTGGAAGCTGGGATAGGATTGGCCCCAATATGAATATGAAAAATGCAGATTCATTGACACTGAAATGTTCCACAAATTCATGACATCACAGAATTGTTTGTCCGAAGAAAAATTAAAACAAAAAAAGCAACTGAAACGGTTACCAATTATTCAATTTGAAATGACTTTTTGTTTCAAAATGGTCAAAATCAAAGCAAAATGTTTTTGTCTGACTTCAAAGGTTTTGGGTTTTTTTTTACTTTTCAAAATTAACAAACCAAAAAATCTGTTGTCTGCCCAGCTCTAACTGCAAGAAGTATCAGCCCTCAAAGTAATGTTTACTCTCTGCATGAGACAAGGTTATCTTGCTGATGAAAAATCCAATGTACAGGAAATCCACAGTAATTAGTGGCAGCCTGAACATTTTGCAGACATATTTCCCATTCTTTGGGGAAGATTTTGATTCTTAAGTCTTCCTCCATCTAGATTTTGCAATAAGCCTTTTATCCATTTGATGCATTATAAGTACAGTGTCAAGCAGTACAGCTTTAGCTAGAGCACATAAAGAATCTTGTCTTGGATAATATAGGTGAAGTATTGTCTGATGTTAATATTAAACATGGCTACCATACTGCACATTTGCAAGTATTTAAAGAAAAACAGAACCTAAGTTTTGCATACGGTGTTACTTAGCAGGGCTTGAAATGAGTGAAATATGTTGTTACTAGCGTACAGATGGTTTTTTATTTCCATGCCAAATTAGAGATAGTTTTTTCCCCACCTTTTAACATCTGCCCCAAGTTTATCCATTGTTGTATTACAGTTAGCTTCCTTAATTAGAGGAGAGACTGAGTGCGATTAGAAAGCCCAGCTGGGATCCATTTTCCAAACTACACCATCGGGCCTGAGCATTCTTAACTCTTGGGAAATCCAAAGAGCCTGATGTTACTTTGGCAACTCCTGCTCTCCAACTCCCCCATTTTTTCTTTTCAGGAGGCAATGCCTTTCTCCAGGTCTCCCATATGGAGTGAAAGTGGGATGCTATCATCATCTATGGCTGTTAAATGCTAGTCCATTCTCTTCTTGGCTGCTCACTTGTTTCAATATGTTTTCCACTGCTGCTGTAACATTTTTTACTTTAGGACTGACTGACTGGATGGCACCAGCAATCCATTGTGTCCATTATGTTGAAGAGTTTAAATCCCTTGATGCAACTGTGAGCAGATTAGGTTTGGCTTCTCCCTCTTGCGTCAACATTTTCTACATTTACTATTTCAGGTCTTTTTTGCAGACAGTTTACTCATTTTCCCCCCTGAAAGATACCTGACCAACATGTGTCCAATATCCTGCCCTAACCCAATATACTGCCCCAGGCTGCTATAAAATTTGTTCCTGTAGGATGTGTTATTTGGTTATTCCTGGAGCTGTGTGTTCTGCAAGTTGTTCAGTAGTGGCTTTTCAGTATCAGTTTTGTAAATTAAAACTGCATTAAAAAAAAAAAGCTCACTTGTTTTACTTTCCAGGGCAGCAAATGATTTAATGTCAATGTAATCTGTGAGACAAAGTGGGCAAGGTAATATCTTTTGCTGGACCAATTTCTGTTGATGAAAGAGACAAGCTTTTGAGCTTACACAGAGCTCTTCTCATGAAGGCATGCTTGTGAAGATCTCTGTGTAAACTCGAAAACTTGTCTCTTTCATTGACAAAAGTTGTTCCAATAAAAGATATTACCTCACCCACCTTGTCTCTCTAATATCCTGGGACCAACACAATGACAACACCACAGCAAACAAGAAATGTAATCCGCAGCAGTTATGAAAAATATAATCTAATAAAAAAGGAAAAAGTAATATCTTGCCACCAAGATGATAATATATTCAAAGTAATGCTTTAGACAACATAACCTTGGTTCAAAATCTTGGTAGCCACCAGTTTGGATGATACACTCAAGTCCACATGTTGCAGTCCTCAGAGTAGGGATTTTGATCTTTAAAGGGTCCAATTTGCACTGAATTATTTTAGAGGCATTGAAAATGTTTATCATCTACAGCAGGTATGTGTTGCTATTTATTATTTCTTTATTTAGATTTATACCAAAGTGCCATCTGTTGCTCTGCTACATTATTCTGTTACTTGTTTTCCATAATCAGAATGTCAAGAAACCAAGTAAATGGTGTTGCCATAGCAACACTGCAACTTTCACTGATAACCAATGGGACCAGGATGTGGTACAAAAGATAAAAATTGCCTCTGCCCAGAGAGCCTTCCTGCATGAGGTGTAGTGCTATGCACATAACAATGCAATAAGGGTAAAAGTCACTCTGATATGGAGGGTGGGTGGAGCTGTGTGTGAGGGTTGATGACAGAGCAGTCATAAAGGGGGTTTCTACATAACACCTTTGTGTATTATAGAGAGGTCTCCAAACTGGCCCTACATTGGCTGATGTAGAGCTTTATGGAAATAGGTCAGGGGAGGTAATGCAGGATCCTCCACTGCACATATCTAATGCCCCTAATTCCCATACAGGTGATGCAGAAGAACAACAGCAGCTGCTGCTATTCCAAAGTACCAAGTGACATTACAGCCCTGTGCCCTAGAACCAGGTGAGTGGGGTGGTTTTTGCTGTCCTAGTTCCCTTGCACTTGTCCCACATAAAGCCCAATCAGTTGGGCTTTATGCATTTGAATGAATTAAATTCAATGTTTCACCACTGCATTACAGCAATGTGACTTTCACTGGCATAAAACAAGAAAGAAAATTGTGAGTTAAGCCCTATGGACTTAAGGAATGATAAGGCCTTTCTCAGACCTTCTGCATCAGGATGATTTTTCAGAACCCATTTGTGAATACCTTAATACAGCAAATAGCTAGCAAAACTCTTTTACTTTGAGTATAGGTTGCAAGACTAGCCAGTCTTCATTACTCTACTGGCTGGGGACCGAAAGTTCCAAAATTAGAAAAGCCACTCAAGAAACAAGGAGTTCTGTGTATGTGATAATTGAACTGGTTATGAAAAGAACTGTGAAGAGACTGCACAAGAGAGGCAGAGAATGTGCTACTCAACAAAACAGAAGTAGCTAGAGGAATAGAGGCTGAAAGCCATTTCTAGGCCAATGAGGCACTGAGGGGGACAGCAGGCCAAATAATGAGAATGAGAACAAGAGAGAATTAAAACTGCTTTACAATAATATCTATTTCAAATGTTCATAATAAAGATGCAACAATAATATTTCAGCTAAGTAATGCAGTCTAAAAATGTAGCAAGCCAATTATATTTTCATTTGAAATTTCATACCCTTATAATAAGGTTTTGTTTGTTTTTTTCTTTAGTTTAAGACTTTGTTGTAAGTAGAGACTTACTTATTATTACCTGTACCATCTGCAACGGTAATAAAGGCTTTGGATTTTTTCCCCAGGAACTCACTAATTACCTATGATTATTTAGGGCACGAGTGTCTGGTCTGGTTTTTTTTTTCTGCCTAAAATAAAGTGCCCTTTTAAAACAAAATCAAAATAGGCTCAGAAATTAGCATTTCATCCAGCATGTCAGTGTCAGATGATGACAGTCACATCACGTCACAATAATTTCATGTCCTGTTATCAACATAACTAAATGATATGGGTCGCATCTTCAACTGGGGTAAGCTGGCGGAATACCACAGAAAACATTACCACGGCTCTGGACCTCACTCTATAATTTGTTAAAACAGGCCTCACGAGAAAAAAAATTGTTTTCGGCATGTCAGTGCTCCCGTAACTGTATTATCATTAATTATTGAGTACAATATTCATTTAATAGAGATATTCTAAAGCTGAGTGATGTCAGTATGTTTCTGCAAAGCTATGTGGCTTATTTTATAGTGAGGCTAGTAGATTCATTCATGATACAGACTTTTCCCCCTGTTTTGTACATCTAGTTTATGTGACATCCTGTCAGACAAAAATGCATACAGGAATGCCAGACATCCCATGCAGGAGCTGTTGTCATCAGGTTGTAATATTAATTCTCCTGTAATAGCTCAGTTTCCTCTATTCTGTCTGGAGATTAAAGATGCCTTCTCTCTTATCTAGGTAACAAAACACTCAAGAATGATATTGGCAGTGTTTCAGGGTATAAATTCTTTCCTGTTCACCCCTGCTACCCTACCTCAGAGAATGCAATTTCTCCTAATTGGCTCCCAGATTCAATATTCTGGGATATGTTACTTTTGATATGTTACTATCAGGGCCGGCTCTAGGTTTTTTGCCGCCCCAAGCAAAAAAATTTTTGGCTGCCCCCAGTCCCAGCCCTGGGCTCCTCGCCACACCCCCCCTGCTGCCCCAGCCCTGGGCTCTCCCCACCCACCCACACCCCCTGCCGCCCCAGCCCTGGGCTCTCTCCTCCCCCCCCAACCTGCACCCTCCTTCCGCCGCAGCCCTGGGTCACTGGTAACTCGCTCCCAGGGCGGGTCATTCAGCAGGAATTTTAGATGTGCACAGAACACAGACAGGATTGGTTCCCATATGGTTACAGAACTGCAGTAAAGTGGAACAATTTTCAGCTTGTGTGATTGGAGGATATCTGGATGCATATTATAAGACTGTCCTACATAAATGAGGAAAAGTTGAGGTGCCTATATTATTCTTTTCTTCCACTCTTTCTTTCTATGGGGAATTTGCCAATGCAATATCACTGTCTTCCTTTTAAACAAACAAACAAACAAACAAACAAACAAAAAGGCAATGGCTGTTGAAAATAGCAATTCCAGTCCTAATAACCACTGGGAAGCATTTCTTGCTCAATTTATTCTACTTTTTCTACAGCAAGTTACAGTGGATCAGTATATTTGATTTGGGAGAAATGAAGTAACAGCTGCCCAAACTGAGCTTGAGCACTCCTGAATTTTGAGGTGTTCAAATCTGGAAGGCAGGTGCTGGGGGGGGGGGGAAGAGGGCTGTGGCTCCGCGGGGGAGCACGACAGCATGTATGCAGCAGGGTGTCTGGCGCTGCGCGGAGCCAGACATGCTGGTCTGAGTGGCATGGTAAGGGGGCTGGGGGGTTGGATGGGGCGGAGGTTGGGGGGGCAGTCAGGGGACAAGCAGCAGTTGGATAGGCATTGGAGTCCCAGGGGTTTGTCAGGGGACAGGGGTGGGGTCCTAGGGGGGAAGTTGGGGCGGTTTCAGGAGGGGGCAGTTGGGGACAAGGAGAAGGGAGGCTTAGATAGGGGGTGGGGTCCCGGGAGGGGGTGATCAGAGGGCAGGGGGGGTTGGATGGGTTGGGGTTTCTGTGGGGGGCAATCAGAGGGGGTGGATGGTGGCAGGGTGGGGCTACCCTTCCTCCCTGTGGAGTGTCCTGTTTTTTGAATGTTAAAATATGGTATCCCTACCCTTCAGAGTGCAGCTCTCCATTCAAAGCAGGCTGTAGAATGATGTCTCAGCTACCTCACTCCCTCCCCCTCTTTCCTGTTGGTAGTGGCCAAGGGAATGCTGGGAAATGTAGTCCTTTCCCTGCTCCAGGGCTGGCTCTATAGGCAGGGAGCTAACCAAGGAACTACAGTTCCCAGGGCCCCCTGTTGGTTCTCAGCTCCCAGGCTGGATTCCTGCCGCCCCTGCAAATGGGCTGCCCCAAGCACGTGCTTGCTTTGCTGGTGCCTAGAGCCGCCCCTGGTTACTATGCCAGTAATTCACATTTCCCTACACATACTTTCTATCAGCACATCACTTTGCCATTCATCATTGTTCATTATTCAGTTCATTCACTTTCAATAAAATAATAATAAACCCAAACTCTGCTCTTGACTGGGTTTTCATTCAGTACTTACTCATACAAAATCCCCAACGGGCAGTGGAAGGCCAGAACCGGTCAGGGCATGCCCACTGCAGGCGAGTACATTGGGCTTCAGAGGGTTACCTAACGTTGCCGAATGCAGGTGCATCTGAGGATCAGCTCCAACTGCTGAGCAGCCCAAGGGAGTGAGGCCCATGACAATTATAGCGAACTTTCTTTCTGTCCTAGAAATAGTGTGAAAACCTCACTATAAGTGGATGGGAAGTCTAACAAAATACATCAAAGAAATCTGTGTTCCATTTCACTTTGGAAATTTTGTACCATGCTATTGGAGCACCACAAAAGTGGTGCATAAAGCATTTTTGTGTGTGTAAACTATTAAATCAGTGATCAGTACAGTGATAACTAGAAAAATAAATGTTTTCTGAAGCATGATTGTAAAGCCCATCCCATAGAGAACACATTTACATTTAAATCTATCATTAAACTTTATTTCCATGAGTCTTGTTTCATATATATTCTGAGTGAATAAATAATTCATTAATAATTAATCTAGCATCCAAATGTGAATATTTAAATTGCATTTTGGATTTTTTTCCCTAGGCATCCAAAGAATGGGAGTTTTACAGTGAGGGCTGCGGAATAAGGTTCATGATCTGGCACAATGTAAAATTCATACTGTCACAGGAGTTTCTAAAATCAATATGAAAGACCCCCTGCTGGATAGACACAAAAGCCATGTGTTAAATGATTGTGTCATTGGAGCACCTTGAGCTATGCAATTGTTGGTGATCCACTGACCTCTGGTTACTGTGCCCCTCAGGTTCCTGCTGTGCCACTCTGCTGAAATGCAGCTTTCATTAAGCCACACACCTTTTCAAAAGTTTGTTTAAAGGAACCATTTTCTTTATATTAGCTCTGCTTTTCAGAGAAGTATTTTGTTCAAATTGGAGGCTGAAGCAAACCAGTAGATGAGGGAATATTGTAAACACTGAACCTGCCTTTACCAAAGTCAATTTAAGCTTTGCATTTGGGAATTTCCCCCATCATTTTAAATAGTTTGTTTGGGGAAGAAAATGTACACAGAACACTTAGTTGAGTATTTATGCTTTAATATGTTTAATTTTTGGTATTGCCTGTGTCCTCTGTAATGAAAAGAATAATTTTATGTACATATCAGATCCATTGTAAGAGTGCATAAGCAAGCAGAAAACATGAAGTCTGCACATAATGTTTGTGAGCTGGACCCCAAAACATCATCCTTGTCTTTATTCTGTATTTCAGAATAAAATAATAAGTATGGTAATTGTATATAGTTTATTCTGAAGGACCACAGTTAAAAAGAACTTCTACATAACATGATTATGCATGGACATCAAAGAAAAAAAATTGGCTGAGCATGGCATATTTCCTTTCTAACGGGAAAATTGTTAAGTGCAACTGTGCATAGTTCATACTACTTCAAAAATAATGTTTAATATTTAAAGAAAAATACCACTCAAAGATTCCATAACATCAGTAGATTTTGTCATGTATTATTTACCTTTTGGAGACATTGAGAACTGCACCATAACAAAAATGTAAAGATGGGTGTTGAAGTAGCCCTTCTAGCTCTGTGGAAATATCTGAAATGATTTTTGAGTTTATGATATCTTAACGGATATAAAAGATAACTGATATGTTAACAAAATGAAATGTTTGGCAGCACTGTTAGGTTATTTATTAATTAGGATAAAGTTTACTTCACTCACATAAGTTGGAGTCAGGTTTCATGATGGTGAAGTGAGAGGCACAGGATAGAGAAGAGAAACAATCCACCTGAAGCTACAGTAATATCCACTATCCTCATGGCTACTACTACTCCACAATACAGACTTGAATAAAAGCCATATTATTCTATACCAGTTGTACAATGTTTTAGTGCTGCTGAATTCAAGTAAAAATAATTAATTTTAAGCTCATGCAATCAACTGCTCACAAACAGTAATTTTTAAATGTGCATTCATAGCTATTCACAGACAAAGTTGTATGTTTTATATGGGATGGGATGTGTCAGATGGACAGGGTTTCCAAACCCTGTGGCCACAGCTGTGACAGAAAGACAATTAAACAAGCCAGATAAAGATCTGGTCATACCCTTCACAGCCTGTATTTACTTTGTATGAAGTAAATGGAGCCAAAGAGAAAATTAAGTTTAAACTCAGCTCTCAGCCAGTAAATTTTACAGTAGCAGAAGTTTTCCATCAGCTGGGGCCTATATGAACCAAAAGGGAAAATATTTTAAAATCATCTAAGATGTAAAATCCTGTTTATCTGCTCTCTCCTTAACCACTACATTTCCAGGAGAGATTAAAAGTAGGGCTGTCAAGCAATTAAAAAAAGTAATTGTGATTAATCGCAATTAATCTCACAGTTAAACATTAATAGAATACAGTTTATTTAAATATTTTTGGATGTTTTCTACATTTTCAAATATATTGATTTCAATTACAACACATAATACAAAACGTACAGTGCTCACTTTATATTTATTTTTGATTACAAGTGTTTGCACTGTAAAAAAACTAAAGAAAAAGTATTTTTCAATTAATTTAATACAAGTACTGTAATGCAATCGCTTTATCATGAAGGTTGAATTTACAAATGTAGAATTATGTACAAAAAAAACTGCATTCAAAAATAAAACAATGTAAAATTTTAGAGGCTGCATGTCCCCTCAGTCCTCCTTCTTGTTCAGCCAATCGCTCAGACAAACAAGTTTGTTTACATTTGCAGGAGATAATGCTGCCCGCTTCTTGTTTACAATGTCACCTGAAAGTGAGAACAGGCGTTCACATGGCACTGTTGTAGCCAGCATTGCAAGATATTTACGTGCCAGATGCACTAAAGATTCATATGTCCCTTCATGCTTCAAACATGCTGAAGGGACGTGGTTCCATGCTGATGACAGGTTCTGCTCGATAACAATCCAAAGCAGTACAGACTGATGCATGTTCATTTTCATTAGCTGAGATGCCACCAGCAGAAGATTGTTTTTCTTTTTTAGTGGTTCGGATTCTGTAATTTCTGCATCAGAGTGTTGCTCTTTTAAGACTTCTGTTTAGCATATCTGGCACGTAAATACCTTGCAATTACAGCTCTACAAAAGTGCCAAGCAAATGCCTGTTCTCACTTTCTGGTGACATTGTAAATAAGAAGAGGGCAGCATTATCTCCTGTAAATGTAAACAAACTTGTTTGTCTCTTAGTGATTGTCTGAAAAAGAAGTAGGACTGAGTTGACTTGTAGGCTCTGAAGTTTTACATTGTTTTGTTTTTGAGTGCAGTTATGTAACAAGAAAAATCTACATTTGTAAGTTGCATTTTCACGACAGAGATTGTACTACAGTACTTGTATGAGGTGAATTGAAAAATACTATTTCTTTTGTTTTTACAGTGCAAATATTTATAATCAAAAATATACACTTTGATTTCAGTTACAACACAGAATACAATATATATGAAAATGTAGAAAAAAAACATCTAAAATATTTTATTGGTATTCTATTGTTTAACAGTGAGATTAAAACTGCAATTAATCGCTATTAATTTTTTTTAATCACAATTATTATTTTTTTTAGTTCATCGCATGAGTTAACTCTGATTAATTGACAGCCCTAATTAAAAGCCTCTCTGGCTTCTTCAAGTCCTTCTCCTGATTATATGTAAGTGCTAAACTTCATCCAATCAGGGAATAGGAGCAATAGCACAGGCCTTCTGTAAACAATTGTAACTAATCGTCAACACAGCTTCAATTTTGAATAGCAAGGAGAAAAAAGTGAATATTTTTTTGTTATTTTAAAAAACTAACCACAGACAAATGATCAAATAAATTCAAACAACAAATAATTTAAAGGCTCTTGCTATCTGATCATGGACATCCCATGAGCCAAAAGAAAATAAATTCACTCAGTAAATTGCTGCAAATAATTCACTGACTTCTAGTCATCAATACCTTTTGCATGAAACGGTATTTTAAGTACATGTGCAGTGAATGTTTTATGAGCTATATTTTGATTTGACCAGGAAGTTCAACAAGAAGAAGATGACCTAGCCTGCCACATTTCTTCATGAGACCATCTTCTCAGTGATCTATGGCTCCACTGAGTAGAATTACGGTTTCAATGCTGCCCTTGAAACATGGGTCAAGCAATGTTGCAAACATATATTCTTTCCTGTCAAACATTTCACCAAGCCTGTGGTTTGCAGAGCCATTTACTTTCAAATTTGATTTCCATGTTTTCAGCAAAGACATGCATATGCCTGTACATGAGAAGTAGCAGCACCTAACTTCAATTTGCATTACTACATCTGACTTCATAAGTGAGTAGTTAAAATGGTGTAAGGTGGTCAACAAGATTTCAGTAGTGGAGGTGAGGACTGGGGCAAGGGAGTTACCCCTAACCTCTGACCTTTGTTTCCCTGTCCAATCTCCTGAGAGCAGGATGATAAAAACCACAACTTTGGTAATTATATTTGTTCATTGTTTGCTGAGAAGTTCAAGTATATGAAGGTGCCCTATCAAAGGACAACATACTATTAGAACAGCTCTGAGATACCTGACCATGTTATTAAAACTGGATGGGAATTTATTCCTGTTTACAGAAACTCTGAAGAACGTTGGAATTATATATTCTTTAATTGCATATCTCAGAGGAAATGCATCTGTGGTCTTGTTTCCAACTGATTACCTTAAGAAGCAATTATCATGTTTGTGTATCCAAAAAAAACATATAGAAACAAAGCCCTGATGACCTACTTCTAGCTCTGAATAGTGATCTATTCAGTCATTAATGTCAGTTCATTGTTATTTCTTGGAGTTGTATTTGGAGGTGGCTTTCAATCACCACCTCAGTGGATTCATGGGACAAAATTAAGGACCACACTTTGAGCCAAATCCACTGCTGGTGTAAATTGGTATAACTTTTTTTTTTCCAGTTGGGATACATGGGCTGAATATCTTACCCTTTCAGTATTATTTTCACAAACATAGTCTAAACTTATTTGGGGGAAATTAGCTTCAAACTGAAATAGAGTGGGGAGAAATTTTTCAACTAAAACATTTTTTCAGTGAGAAATGCAGCTTTGGTGACACCGAAACATCTCACAAATTCATGTCAGTTTCACCACATTGTTTCTGTGGGGGAAAAAAATCTAAAAATAAAATTAAAAAAAATATTTTGGTTTTGCAGTTTGAACATCTTTTTAAAATAAAGTTATTTTTGAAAAAAAAAACGTTTTTAAATGGTCAAAATTAAAGCAAAACATTTCCATTTTGTCAAAACAAAACTTTGTCTTTGACCTGAAATTAATTTTTTTTTTTTACTTTTTGATTTGCTGACCCCAACCTAAATTTTGTTCTTCATTTTTTTGATCTTCCAGTGAACCAAAAAATGCATCCTTTGCACACTCTACTATGGAGGCAACATCCTACATGTAGCTGAGGCGTGGCCTGAGATGAGCAATTTACACATGAAGAGAGGCCTCATTTCTTGGAATACAGAATTAGGGTGGTAAACAGATCACTAGGTTGAAAAAGACAGAATGACTGAACGAGCTAGGATAATAGGGAGAACACCCAGGGAAATATTTGCTAACAATGGACAAGATAAATTAGGAATGTAAAGAGGAGGTCTAGGGTGGACAATGCCTGGACAGAGGATGCTGCACAGGGCATCAGAAGGGTTTAAATTTGAGGAGGTGTCCAGGGCGCTGAAGAAGTGGGTTAGATCTAAAGAAGTCCCTATGGACTCCCCAGGGAAGTGACTGGAGAGACTGGAAGTAGAAAAGGAAGTCCAGCAATAGTATTACACAAGAAATGCAAGGGGGGGGGGGGAAATGTGATTAAATTACAGTAGAAGTCTCTCCTAAAGAGAAATTCAGTAACATACAGGGGGTAGATGGAGGTGCTTTGGATAACTATGTAAAAGAATGCTTCTCAGAGCACAACAAAGATCTGTTGAAAGCCACTGAAACTTAAAAAATAATACCCACGGGCAACCATGGAAAGAACAGTAATTGTAGCTAAAGAATCAGCGCAAAAAGCACAAAAAATAAGCTCAGCTGCTGGAGAGAAATTGGCTCAGAAATGTGTCCCCTTGGGAAATAAGTAAGTGATTTATGGAAAGAGAATGAGGAGTTAAGGGGAGCATTTATGCAGATGTTAAAAACTTTAGAGTGTTGAAAGGATTAAGCAGGCAGGTATAGTAAAGGTATTGGATGTAACATTCAATAAGAAGGGGAAAGAGAATGCCTGGTTTGATAATAAAACCTGGTTACAGCAGTACAATTCAGTGCTGCCTCACCCAATGGAACCCTGGTAGTCAAATTATGCAAGGGGAGGTCAGGTGGTGACAACTACTGCCACTTTGCTTTTGTCCCCAGGAATCTTTACAGCTATTCTGAAGGAAAATGGGCCCTTTCCCCAAAGGAATGGTCTGTAATCAATTGTAAATGACTGCTATAGGCAGAGAGACAATATGATTTGAATTATTTGACTATGGACAATTTAGTCAAAATCACTGAAAGAAATAAGGGGTTTCCATTTGAACTTGGCTGCCTCTGAATGTACAAGTAGGGAATGTAATCTGGGTACAGTTCTGTAAAAAGTAATCAGAGCAAGACAAGGAGTTTTGAGCAAAATGTTTAAAAGAAATGCAAATACATTTGTGTAATTATGCAAGGTTTTAAGGATGTAACCATACACTCTTTGTTGTAAAACCCTATTTTGTATATCTAAAATAAACTGGCTTTTAAAAGATTCCACTAAAAATCCATTTGAATCTTTCATTCAAACTTGTAAAACCTGACTGACACTTTTTGAGTCGCTGCCAATGTTTCCTAACCATCTTTGCGAAACTCTTTTTTTCCCTCTCAAGCCAAACACAAGATGTTATCTGGCTTTGTTACCACAATGTTTTTATGAAGTTCAGCATCTTTTTAAATAAAAACTAGAGGTCTTGGTTGTGGCTGTGGTGGGGATAGCCAGAAACAGAGTACTAGGAAGAGACTCTGAATCCAGTTGTAGTAATGAAACAGTAGCTGAAAGGGCTGCAGGAAGAGAATGAAAAATTAAGGAGCTAGAGCACCTCTGGAGTAACAATAAAGGGAAGAGGTGGTCACAAGACTAGCAATGTTAGCAACACAGAGTCTTAAAGTGGCCCTGAGTAATTAGACAATCACTACATAGAGTACATGGAAACTCTTTAAGCACAAAACAGTTGCCCTTCATGTGAAAATTAATATGGCTAACATGATATTATGACAAACAAAGGGTAAGGTTTGCACTAAGGAAGGAAGGTACATTCCAATGGAACATGTAGTTTATATCATAAAAGAGGTCAAACAAATGTAAAGACATGCTATTTAATCAAAATCCTACAGAGGATGCAAAGAGGAGCCACAATAGGTTGTGTTTTCTTTTTGAGATGGCTTTATGCTTTGGAAGCAGAAACCAACCTAGAACCAGGAAAGATCAGTGAATATAAGAAATGGAGCTTAACCATTAACGCTCTTATCCAAAAAGTTCTGTTTAACTCTAATGTAAAGTAAATGTTATTAGGAAGTAAAAAAACCTATATGGTAATGTTTTGTAAATGGGAAAAGAAAAATTGTATTAAAACTAAGCAATCATGTAAAAGATGGAAATGCCCTAGATTGGAAACAAATCCAACTAATGGTTTAGGGTTATTTCTATTAAGGAAATATTGTTTAATAATGTATAGTTCATTCATGTGCCAAATGTTATTGTATTTCACAAATCGGCAGTCACTGGGGTTTGGTTAAAAATGGTTAAAAACTATTGAAAGGACTTTATGGACAAAAAAGTAAATTTTTAAAATGCACAAAGCTGCCAAGGTGGGGCAGCAATGAAACTGGAGGGAGCTTGACAGGATCTGAGCTGTTTGGGACTGATATGTCGCTCTGAAACTAAGCTGACACAGAGACACTGTGGGAACATGGCCAAGCACTTCAACAGAAACTAGCAGCAGAGGTACTGCATCCATTACACAAGCAAGTGTTTCAGCCAGAATTAGCAACTAGAGTACAGTATTGTATTTTGAAAATCAACAAAGCAAAGAATTTATTACTTAAGAGTTTTTAACTATTATATGTACGATATGTTGTAAATGTTTTTTGATGTACAAGATAGCGTTAATCTGCCATCATGAAAGGTAAAAGGCAAGAACAATGACGTGCAGTTGAGGGGAAATATATGCTATATAAAGTAAAAGCAGCTTTAAGTAACATAGAACAAAGAAAGCTTCCCTCTTTTACCACCACAGAAAAAAACTGGTACAAGAGAGGTAATACTAACTGGTACAGGATAAGAAAATTAACAAGGGTCCAATACCATGAAGTTAAATGTAAAAAGCACTATAACTCATATGATGCGGAAGAAATTTGTTTGTTTTTCTTCCTCAGATATTGTTGCAAGATAATGCAAGGTCTCGAAAGCCCCAGACTTGTACCCCTGTTTACAGTTGGGGGACACTTACATGCGCAGGTGGAATATCTCACAGACAGGGTTGCTGGCATGTGGGTTCACTCTGGGGGATCAGTCCCCAAATTTCACAGTAAGGTTGAGACACTGGAATGTTGGTTAAGTAAAAACTGCCTGTGCTGGTGATGACAAGTATTGATCGGTGGCTGAAGAGGACCACTTCTGGTATAGACCCAGAGAATGTTATTTTAATTGGCCTATGTTATTTTCACACCTAAATTTCCTGTGGTGATAAATGGAAAGGTTTTTATATTTTGTACCAGTTTTTCATAATGTAATTAAAATAAAAGCAAAGTTAGAATTACTGAAGGATGCTTTAAAGGCAGAGCAAATTTATAATGTGGAATTACACCCTGGTGGACTGTACTAGAGGAGGGGAACTTGCACCCCCTGACTTGTACTTTAAGCCTTATATTAATGGTGGTTCAAATAATTACAACTATTGTGATCTTAGGTATGTGTTGCTGGGTAATAAACTTGAAAAGGAGAACAGAGAAAGATAGGAATATGATGCAAATGATACAAGCGATAATATAAAACAAAGAAAGAAGCAGGGGCATGTAGCAGAGGCCTGGCCTGACTGAGTAATGAACAGTTGAAGGGAGGTTTTATTTCTTGGAAGACAGAATTAGGGTTAGATCATTAGGTTGAAAAAGACAAAATATCTGAGCCAGCTAAGATGAGAGGGAGAACATCCAGGGAAACCTTTACTAACAATGGATAAGATAAGTTAGGAATGTAAAGAGGAGGTCAAGCATGGACAGCGCATGCAGCACAGGGATTGGTTCATGTAAAGTGACCAAGCCAATCCAAAAATGTGTGATCTTATACATAGTAAATGCAATACGATGTGTAAATGTATATGAAGGAAGAGGGTTTTGGTGTAAGTTTGGATGTGTGGTACATCCTATAACCACCCTCTATGCTAGAGTCTGATCAGGGCCAGCTCCAGCTTTTTTGCTGCCCCAAGTGGCGAAGCCAAAAAAAAAAAAGAAAAGGAAAAAGCCATGATTGGCGGCAGCTCTACTGCGCCACTTCATTCTTCGGCGGCGGGTCCTTCCCTCCAAGAGGGACTGAGGGACCCGCCGTCGAATTGCCGCCGAAGACCCGGACGTGCCACCCCTTTCCATTGGCCGCCCCAGGCACCTGCTTCTTTTGCTGGTGCCTGGAGCCGGCCTTGAGTCTGATCAACTCAGCGTAGCTTTGCTGTATGCCAAATAAAGGAACCCGAGTGATGCAATCTGGAGTTAAACTGAGTTTTTTGGATCCCAGTGAACTGAATGAAGTGTTCTCCCAGATCTGGGCAAAGTATTCTGGATAAGTCGAGTGGAAAAGGTCTCAGAGGGAATCCCAAACTATATAAGATCCTTATCTCCAGTCCAGCCACTCTTTCATGGTGTGTAGGTTAACAGGGAACCAAACTGAAAATATCTAGGAATATCTTTCTTTTTTTTTTAACTATAAATTGTATTTATCACCTGGCAGTCAAGAAGAGAAAAGCCTGAACAGCTCCCTACAATTGGAAAAAAATGAAAACTGATCTTTCCCCTACGAAAATATAGAAATAATAGGTTTTTTTTCTTACCCCACCAAGATGCTATGATATTTAATTTATTAAGTGGTGCATAAGCCTTGTGCTGGCCTTCTGCACAAAGGTGAATTTCACCCTTGTATTTGTAAAGTGCATTGAGTTTTTCAGAGGAAGATGTTATAGAATATTAGTTATTAATATAAGAAGTTAGAGAAATGAATGATAATTTACCAGTGAAATGTATATTCCCTAACTGAAATGCTGAACACTATTTACTTCTCTATTTCAGAAATGACTTTTGTTTGAATATTTGATATTATCCCAACCTTTGCATTTTATCTAACCAAAAACTGTAGCTACTTTAACAAATCCCTGCATTTCCATCATTCAGTCATGGCAAAGAGAGAAAAAGATAGCTATATATTTTGTTGGTATTAAAAATTAAGCTAAATGTTACTATATATGACAGAAAAAGATAAAACTTGAAGGGATGAAACAAGATAATTTATCTAACATGATTATTTAGATCCAACATTCAAAAATTTAGTAAAAATATACTGTTTTTATTATGCATTTTTTCAGAAGAATTAAGAAAATAAAAATGGCCATACTAGGTCAGACCAAAGGTACAGCTAGCCCAGTATCCTGTCTTCCCACAGTGGCCAATCCCAGGTACTTCAGAGGGAATGAACAGAAAAGGTAATCATCAAGTGATCCATCCCCTGTCGCCCATTCCCATCTTCTAGCAAACAGAGGTTAGGGACACTATCCCTGCCCATCCTGGCTGATAGTTCTTTTTTGAACCCTGTTATAGTCTTGGCCTTCACAACATTCCTATGTCAAAAGTTCCTCAGGTTGACTATGCGTTGTGTGAAGAAATACTTGTCTTTGTTTTAGACCTACTACATATTAATTTAATTTGGTGACCCCTAGTTCTTGTGTTGTGAGGAGTAAATAACACTTCCTAATTTACTTTCTCCACACCAGTCATGATTTTATAGACCTCTAGCATATACCCCATTAATTGTTTCTTTTCCAAGCTGAAAAGTCCCAGTCTTATTAATCTCTCCTCATATGGAAGTTGTTCCATCTCCTAATAATTTTTGTTCCCTTTTCTGAACTTTTTCCAATTCCAATATATCTTTTTGAGATGGGGCGACCACATCTGCACGCAGTATTCAAGATGTTGGGGTGCCATGGATTTATATAGAGGCAATATGATATTTTCTGTTTTATTATCTATCCCTTTCTTAATGATTCCCCGCATTTTGTTCACTTTTTTGGCTGCTGCTGCACACTGAGTGCATGTTTTCAAGAGAACTATACACAATGACTCCAAGATCTCTTTCTTGAGTGTTAACAGCTAATTTAGACCCCATCATTTTATATGTATAATGGGGATTATGTTTTCCAATGTGCACTACTTTGCATTTATCAACATTGAATTTCATCTGCTATTTTGTTGCCCAATCACCCAGTTTTGTGAGATCCCTTTGTAACTCGTCACAGTCTACTTGGGACTTAACTATCTTGATTAGTTTTGTATCATCTGCACATTTTGCCACCTCACTGTTCACCCCTTTTCCCAGATCATTTATGAATATGCTGAACAGTACTGGCCCCAGTACAGACCCCAGGGGACACCACTATTTACCTCTCTCCATTCTGAAAACTGACCATTTATTCCTACCCTTTCTTTCTTATCTTTTAACCAGTTACCGATCCATGAGAGGACCTTCCCATATATCTCATGACAGCTTACTATGCTTAAGAGCCTTTGGTGAGGGATCTTGTCAAAGGCTTTCTGAAAATCTAAGTACACTATATCCACTGGATCACCCTTGTCCACATGCTTATTGACTCCCTCAAAGAATTCTAGTAGATTGCTGAGGCATGATTTCCCTTTACTAAAACCATGTTGACTCTTCCCCAACAAATCATTTCATCTATGTGTCTGATAATTCTGTTCTTTACTATAGTTTCAATCAGTTTGCCCAGTACTGAAGTTAGGCTTACCGGCCTGTAATTGCTGGTGTTGCCTCTCAAGACTTTTTTAAAAATTGATGTCACATTAGCTATCCTCCAGTCATCTAGTACGGAAGCTGGTTTAAATAATAGGTTACATACCACAGTTAGTAGTTCTGCAATTTCACATTTGAGTTCCTTCAGAACTCTTGGGTGATCAGAACTCTTGTATTGTGAGTACTATTGAGAAAGAGAACATTTAATGAGAGTTTGTCACAGGAATATGAAATGTCTTATTAGTTAATTAATTTTCTTCATACCATTTAGACTTCCTTGCATTTTAATAGAAATCCAGTTAATAGCACAAACTGATGTATAATGTATTTCACTATCTGAATGACTATCTGCTTTTGGAGATCATGCTAAATAATTGCTAATTGAGCTGGAGTATAGTTCAATGTTTTTTCTTCATTTACTGTTTGGATCTCATAATATCACTTTCACACTTTCAGCTGAAGCCCTCTTCAGAATCTGCAGAGGAAATCAGCTAAAGGCATAAGCTACAATGTTAATAAAATATGCATTAATGTCTTATTCTTTAAAGAGGTATTTTTTCAGGATGCTTAAATTGCATCACCTTCCTAGGATTCTCATGTATGGTCAAAGTTAAAAGGATTACGGAGGTAAAACTCATGCACAATGGTGGCAATTTTGTAGGGGGTTAAAACAGTATCAGAATTTTATCAATAATTCCATGCTTTTCTTTGTTGAAAACATATGACGTGCACAATAACCAAAAATATTGCTGTTAGCCAAATTTTATTTTGACATATGTTAATTTATATAATTAGATACTAATATTGAGACGAGGGTAATGGTCTAAATTTTTCACTCAAGATGGAGGAAGAAATTGCATTTCAAGTCCCAGTGCAAGATGGGATGGGACTGAGAGCGAATACTGGGCCATGTGGTCTATAGGAGTCCAAGCACAACATAACAAACACAAAGATAATGCCACTTGACCTATATAAAATGATTTGGTGCCCCTAGTATCATTGCTAATAACTGCACATAATAGTCACCACAAGAGCTGCACTAACTCAAAACCTTTTCTCTCAAGAGCATAACCCAAAGGATTAGAAACTAAACTGTTATAATCCAGTTGGAAAACTACCCTTTAAGCCAATAGGGTCAGCACTGAAGCACATATTTGTGGCTTTAGGTCTTCATGATCCAGTTCTGTCAGCTGAGCACCTTTCACAGCTTCTAACTTCACTTTAAAATATAAAACGCACACCACACACGTGTGTCATAGGAATGTTTGCTCAGAATGGTTGCCATGTTGATCATTGAACGCTGTACACAACTGATGCTAATTCGGATGGAAGCTAAGTGGCTACTCATACAATGGGCCAGATCCCGAAGTCCACACCCAATTTCCACTTAGGCAAAACTCCCTAGGCTGCAATGGAACATGGCTGAGAGAGTATTGGCCATAATGCTGGAAGTCAAGTCTCTTGTTTCTAACTGAAAAACTTCATCAAAAATATGGTGAAGTTGTTTTATTAGCAAATTGCTTTCATCTCAGTATTTTATCAAATGTCAGTTGCTTGATGGGGACAGACTTTACATGTTCCCAGTTATGCTACCAAATTAGAAAAAACATGAACACATATACTATATTCCTATATAATGAAAAATTGATTATAACAAATGAATTGCATACTGTGCTAGTGCAGTAAATTACTTTCTTTGTGACTTTTACAACACTGCCTATGCATATAATTGAATGTCATTCGTTTATGCTTGCAAATATGGTCCCTTTGACATTACACCTGGGAGCAAGCATACACAGTAGTCTATTTATGGAATAGGTGCTAAACATATGGCCTGTTGATCAGGTCTAGCCCCAGAGCTGTTGCAAAGTCCTGCTGGTTTTCTGCCAGTCTATACCATCACAATGATCCTTTCAAAAGCACAAATTCCCAACAATACTGTGTGTGTGTGTGGGGGGGGTGTGATTCCAGAACAGCCAGATCACTAAGAGACCATGACATGACACAAGGCCTAAAACATTTAAGAAAGAGCAGAAGAACAGGACACTTCTTAAAAAAGAAATTTTATGGGTCCAGATCTTGAGGTCCTTGGGTTTAATCTACATTTTATTCAGGCAAGCTGGTAAGATTTTGATATTGTTTTTTTCCTCCTTGAATTTGCCTCATCCAGCAAAGCCTTAAGCAGAAGCTGAACTTTAGAATAGTTGAGTAATGTTTATATGCTTAACGTTAAAGCCTGTGCTTAAGTGTTTTGCTGGATGAGGGTATTATTTTTTATGGCTCCAACGAGTTGTTAACAGACAAGTTATTTCTGGACATGCTTTTTGTGACTTAGAAATAAAATATACGATATCAGTTATACAACCAAAACACTTATTTTCCTTTGATATGTGTCTTTCTAAAGGGTAGTTATAAAGAACATTTGAAAAACAGAAAATATTATCAGTTTGCATTTGTGAAAATGTGCAAAATGATCAGGAGAATTTAAGTAGCTTGAGATATTAAAACTTTGGATAAATACATTTGAAAAGGATATTTCTCAGTGCTAAGTGTAAGAGTTTGATGTTGTTGAAATTGGATACTGCTTTTAACAATTGCTAATGCCTGGTGCAGAGTTCCTAACTTTAAAAGTAAAAGTCTAAATGTGCATTTTTGCAAGATATAGTAGTCAACGTCCAAGGTGAACACCTGTTAGTGATCACAGAATCCATAAATTAGAGCAATATCAATTGGTATTTCAGTTATTAGATTAGAATTTGAAACCACAGTTCACGGAATTTACAGTGTTCTGTGTGCTCTCTGTGTGATGTCTTCATAGTGAGGACTGGAGTAGGCTATGTCTACATTATGAGCTAGGAATGTGATTCCCAGCCCATGTACACTTGCTCACATTAGTTTTCATTGAGCTAGTTCAAGTATAAATAGTAGTGTAGCCATGGTAGCATGGGCAGCAGCAGAATAGCTGAGCTGTGCCAAATACTTATCCCACCAGCTTCAGGTGAGTTTGTACTCAGCACGGTTAAGCTATGCCTATGTTGCCACTGCCTGTGCTACCATGGCTAAACAGCTACTTATATTTGCGCTAGCTTAATGAGAGCTAGTCAATATGTGTATGCAAGCAAGCTGGGAATCACACCCCTAGCTTGTAGAGTAGATGTAGCCTTCATTAGATCCTGAAACTCTAAGTGAATGTGTGCTGGCCATGCTGATGCAGTTTTACTTCATTTAAAATAAAATAGTCAAAACTCAGTACTGTGCATGATAGCGTGTTGCTAGAACATATTGAAAAGATAAAGCCATTCTTTCTAATGAATACTTTAGGTGAAACATTCTGGAGAACAAAAATATTCTAGTTATAGCTTACCTTTAGAATCATATAGGAGAGGATGTGCATAGTGCCTTATTCTGCCAAGTATGCATTACTTATTATAAAATAATAGAGGCTTCAGTGTTTCACATGTGACCATCAGAAAGATCAGAACACAACCCAGCCTTCATAATGTAATTGAGTGCTGCAAAATATCTCTAGTGATTAATATACTAGACATTACGCAATGCTCCCACAAGGTAATTTTGTCCTGACACAGAATAATGATTGTTACAGTACTTCTGTAGCTTACGAGACATTAGGCCTTCAGGCTTCCATATCCAAGCACAATGCTGTATGTGGGTGTAAAGAGCTTCCTCATGAATATCATAGAGGCTCAAGTATCTGTTTACATTAAGCCATTAAAAATTAAAAAACCCTTCATCATTCACTCCATAGGTTTTGCACACCTTTTATTCTCCCTGGCCCTGCACAGGTGAAGAAAAAGAGTGTGCAAGGAGTCGGCTTCTTCTCTTCACTGTGCTTCAGTGCAGGTATTGGCACAATCCTGTTCTGGAGCATAGGTGTTGTGCCCTGCTAGTGCCTCTTCTGACTTCCCTGGACAATTCTGCCTGCCCCATGCTACCATGGGTAAAGGGCATGGTTGGAGGAAGGATGAGGTGTGGCTGGAGTGCAGTGCAATGGTGTTATTTCACACTTCAGGCTAATGCCCTGCAAAGCTTCATTTACTAAAACAAAATATTTTTACTTACAAACACCAAAATGTCTGAAACTGGCACCCTTTTTTGCACTCATAGCTTTAAAAACAGGGAAAATATTTTTATTAAATATATTACAATTCACAAAGAATATATAAGAGCAAGCTACAAACCATGAAAATAGAGGCTTAAAACCTATAACTCTGACAAAGCCAGGAGGATTGAAACATTTAAATACATAAAAACAAGTATAAAAGGCGTATCCATTCAAACATATGAAAAGGAATCAGATTACCTGGTACATCCTGAAGCATTAAATGCTGGTGGGAAAGATGATGTTCTACGCCTTCAGCCAGTGTAACTCTATGAAAACCAATTGTTAAAATGAAATTCATTAGAAACAACCTAACAGATTCGGGTCCCACCCCCACTGTGATCTTTGATGGACATGAAAAAGTAATTGTGACATTTCAAGGAGGTGGTTTGGAACTAAAACTGCAGATGTATTCCATGGGAGCACATAGATTCGCTAATAGGAGACAGGTTTAACACATTTCTTTTCCTTTCTGTTGAACTATAGGATCGCAAAAGTTGTCATGGCAGGAAAGGGTATTGCTAAATGCTGATACAATGGAAAGATATTTTCATAACAGAAATTTTGCAGATAGCTTAATTTTGGAAAAGATTACAAGAAAATGAACGGTCAAAAATCATAATGGCTGCATAGCCCCCACCCCAAGCAAATCTTCATAAGATCATTAAGAGAGATTGAGTGCTCCCAATAACAGAGGGCTATACAGAAATGTGAATAGGGAAGCCAAACACATTGCACAATGACCTCATTATAGCTCTGCCACCACCCTCCATAGCACAAACCCAACGAAGCTGCCATGCTATAATTGTCTTTAATGTGCGCAATGTCACAGGAATGAATGGCTAATGTCCTTTGGCTACAGGGAAACAACACCCTCACAAAGCTATGTAGCTGTACAAGCATGTACCAATGTTCCCCCATGCATTTCTAGCAGCTGGACAAGATGTCATCCTCTGCCTCCCCGTTGTGCCAAGATGTGTCCACATATGGCATCCCTGATTTCACTTCCCACTGGGAACCGAACCACTGTGCACGTGAGTGGAATCCAGCTGCCTGCACAGAGTTTGTTAACCAAAATTGTTCTGAGCCCACTTGGGACAGAAGCAGTCCCCTTTACCCTCCCAAACATGGAGTGTGCAGCAGGCAAAGATTATACAAAAGGTGTTTGCCACATTGGCATCCAGATGAGAGCATAGGCAACGCTAACGAGCTTTGAGCCTAGTAAATGCACATTCCACAACCATTCTGCAGCTACTGAACTTGTAACTGATTTCCCTTTTACAGAGTCATTGAGATCACAATATGGTTTCACGAGGTGAGTTGGTGGATATGTAGAGTCTCTCAAAATACCTGTTGGCACAGACACACCATAGAGAACCATATAATTTCTTCCCCCTTCAAGTACAATTCTGATCTCCTCAGCACCCTGGCATTAGGAAGCTTTCCTGTGTTTCCCATGTTCATATTCATGAATCTGCCTCTGTGGTCCAAGCAGCTTTGCAGAATGTCCGCTACAAAGTTTGAAAAACCCATTCTCTGAAATCCAGCTATTATTTCTGGAACTTTTCTTATGGCAACTCCACCCCCACCCTTGGCAAATCACAGTGTTAATTGCCTCACAAACCTGCACAATCATGACCCCAACATAGACTTTCCAACCCCCAAAGTCGTTTACAACAGACCTATAGCTGTCTGGTGGTGCCAGCTTCCACAGAGCAATAGCAACTCCCTTCTGAACTGGTGTGGCTTTACAGAATCAAGTGTTCTCCTGCTGGAGGTTTGGTGCAAGCTCCTCACACAGCTCCATGAAGGTCTGTTTCCTCATTCGGAGGAATCACTACTACTCATCCCAAGTTTACAGAATGATGTGATCCCACTTCACCATACCGGTTCTCCTGCACCAGAAGCAGCCAACCAGACAAAAGGCATTCTGTGGCAATACCAGCATTCACCATATCAGTACCATGTGAATTGAATGAATGATCACTGACCCTCAAAGTCAGCCACCTTTAACATGTCAGATGCCCAAATTCCATCCAGCATCCTGCCAATCACCTATTCCACTGCATAACCGTTTACGCTGAAATAAGGAGCAGGAGCAGAACCAGATCATCATCCCATTTTTCCATGTCTTCCACCCACTTTTGCAGGGAATAACAATGAGGGGAGACGTGATCAGAAACTGCCATCGGCAAATGTGTGAAGGCATGGGACAGTACCAACACCACACAGGAAAACAGTTCCTAGAGTGTCTCCCTATGACACGCACAACCCTGGGATACTACCCCCAAAATGGTAGCACTAATGTCACATAACAACAATTGTGGTCAGCAGTCAGGACCCAGGCACACATGTATTCACAGAGTCATACCTGTGTTCAGCACAGCATAAGTGGATACTCAGCATGGGTAGGGGAAGCACCTGCAAGCATGATCCAGTACTTGAATATGCATGCCAGTGTAGACATAGCTAATGAGTAAGCAGGAAAAGATCACAACATCCACTTTGAATCTGCTACATTGCTTTATTTCTTTAGGCATTACACAAAGTGGTAAATCTTCCAACAACTTACTATCACATCAGAACAAACTTATAATGTTGTGCAGTTTGCTATAAGACTGCTGGGAGCATCAGAAAAATGTGTTGCTAGCCATCCACATGAAGATAAATACTGATATTATCACTCAAGACTATGTTTTCTGCTCAGTGTTACTAGGAGCCCCTTTAATCTCTTTTCACACTGCAGGCTGCTCAGATCTCCTAGCTCTTCACTGCATCCTGTTCATCCCCTTGGATGCTCTATCTTCTTCAAACAGTCTGGATCACTTTGATTTTTCTCAGCAGCATTGAACCTCACTCTGAACTCCTCAGATGCTCTGACCACTTAACACAATTGCAGTATTTCATGAGCCCTGCTACCATATAGCATGGAAGAAAACTACATTGACCCGCAGAATTTACAGTGATGTAACAAATTATCACAAACATTGGTGATGGTAATAGCTGCCCTCCATACGTGCTGACAGTGGCTTGGAGAACTCAGTATTACAGACATATGACTGGAGGAGGATATATCTTCATCCTTTTGAGAGTTATAGAAAGTGGGTCAAAAGAGAATTCGTTTAAAACCTTCTGAGATCGTAATGTACCACAGCATGGAAAAGGTCTTGCCTTGTGTTCGGATTTTAAGAAAAATCCTAACATCAGCAACCTGGATGAGGTCGTTTGGTCAGCCCTTTATGAAGCATCATAGACAGCAATCTAGCAGAGGCTATGAGCCAAACCCGGACTTTGTGTAATCACTTGATATATGTAGGTCCAACTCCATTCATTCTGAACTTGGCCCTATGCGTTCACCTACTGAAGGAAGTTGCTTTTTATTTCTTAGACCTCAAAGACACTTTCAGTTTATATTGATTAAGAATAAAAGTTACAGTATTTCAGAGGAGCAGCATATAAATTAAGTATAAACTGAAGCCTGGGCCTGTGGCAATAAGATATAAAGCTTTTCTTCAAGTCAGTTTGCAAACAGCTTTCAAGCACATTCTAAAGGTACTTCTATGTAAATATTTGTACTTTATGAATATAGATTATAGTTTATTCCAAGGTGTATAAAATACCTATGATTTTGTAGGATGAGTCTTGCTAGCCCCCAGCTGTCTCCCGGAAAAAACACTGCGTAAAGTGCTGCCCATGGAGCACAAACATAAGCAACTCAAATGACCACCATTTGTAGGAGTTGTATATAATTATAATTTAGAGGTTTTTTTTAAAATTCAATTTACAGTAGAATTCATTTAATTATCACCCTTATAAATGGCTCTTCTGGGTATTTAATACAATTATTAGAGGGAAAAATTCATAGCAACACCTTCTGAAGAATGGATCTATGGCACACACACAATTAAAAGAGGCTGTCTGCAAGCCTAGTCAAGGAAACACGCACTAGCAGAAATGTTCTGTGTTGCCACCCTTGATTTCCTTCAGATGGCTTTCCCACTCTCTTGAATATACTGCTGGATACACATACAACTAGTGAGAAATAGTTAAAGAACAGCTGAGGTGTTTCATAGCCCACTGAGTGACTAAGCAGCTGTAGGGAGGTTATAGTAATGGTGTGAGCAGAGCATTTTGTATGTTCTTTAGATGGCTTCTAAGTGTCTTTCTCTGCAGAAATGTTCAGGCTTTATCAATGTTTGGAAGCTACATTATATGCGGAGTGCCTGGGAATGCAATTTGGGGTTGGTGCCTGTACCTGAGCTTTAGGATGAGGTGAGGAACAGCAAAAGGGCAGCCTCACATAGAAGAGAGAGAGAGAAACAGCAACTGCAATTTTCTCAATAAGCAATCTTGCTTCAAACATTTGTCATTCCTTTCTTTCCTGACATTTTCTGACTTCCTTTTATAGCCTACCTCTTCGGCAGAGCCACCATGGGCAAGTACTGGCCCATATCATACCTTCTTCTATCAAAGGCATTGAGAGAATTCCAATGACAGAATGCTAAGCACTGAATGCCAACTGAAGGATCAGGAAAGAAGTAGCTTTTCCATCCACTACAGGAAGCCCAAGTATTTTGTATTTCCCTTGACTGCTTCTATTTACTTTCAACAGCCCATCTCAATGTGTTCTTTGGGATGCTATGCACACGGCACAGAGGCAAAAGTTACAGAACTGCTATTTGAATGGACAAAAGGTCATTGGATGCAGGCTCTTGGATTCTCAGGACATTCTTTAAGGTTATTCTTCACATTATAATCTTAAGAGTCGCTTTTCCCACCCCCTCTACATTGTTGTCATCTGGGGCTGAATGGCCAGTCTTCATGCTCATTTTTCAGCAGGTGGATGATATCCAGACCCCAGAGAAGGAAGAGAAGAAAGAGTCACAAAGAAATGAGAAAGAACTGGTGAGGGTAAAAGTGAGGCTGACAGAATCCCTCAGGATCTCAGTCAGCAGTGGAGAGAGTTACCTTGCGGAAAAGACACAGATGGCAGGAAAAATGTCAGCTGCAGGAGGTAAAGCAAAATGCAGGCAGAAGTAGAAACTAGTGAGCCACTCTGTGGACAGGAGTGCCTTGGGAGTAACACACATGAGTAAGATGGCCACGGGCCTATAAATGTTACAGAAATTATCATAAAATCCCTGCCAATCATGACTGGCATTGTTGGACACTAGCTGAACAGAACTTTCAAGTCACTTCTTCACCCAATATCGGGATCTGTTCAAAAGCAAATGCCTTGTGGTTGCCATCATATACCCAAGCGTGTTAACCAAAAATGTGATCATTACCTCACAGCTTTCCCCCAGGGCTGCCATTTCCCCTAATATGTCCCATTTCACCTCCCTGTATATTGAGAACTGCTTCGTAGCACATCCCTGCAGCCAAGCCGGTAGACAAGCTGTAACACTGCACTTAACTAGACAGCAGGGGTGCTCAATAATGAGGCCATCTGTACCTTTTCCCCAACCCTGCCCTGAAAGCACCAGCTCTCTGATACTCCAAGCCCCAGGAAGCTTGAGGAGTGGTATTTTCAGGGTCCCCCTGCCAAACCTAAGTCCCTAAGCAGCATATCAGCAGTCTAAGCACTCAGTCCATGTAAGCTGCAATAAGATTTTCAATATTCATTAAACAAAAAGACACCACTGGATTGTGGGGTGGGAGGCAGGTAATAGTTGAGACGCACTCTCATTTTTTCAGCCTCCATTTTGTAATGGGTACCATAGTGAACTCTCACCCCCTCTGTCCCATGTTATAGTCAGTGGCATATTATCGCCTAGGCTGACAAGACCTAGGCCTAGGGTGGCAAATTTGCAGGGGCGGCAAATTTATGGGCAGGTCTTCACTACCCACTAGATCGGCGGGTAGTGATCGATCTATCGGGGATCGATTTATCGCGTCTCGTCTAGATGTGATAAATCGATCCCCGAACGCGCTCCCCATCAACTCCGGAACTCCAGCTCACGAGAGGCGGAAGCGGAGTCGACGGGGAAGTGACAGCAGTTGATGTGCCGCCATTCTCACGGGCAGGTAAGTCGACCTAAGATACGCCAACTTCAGCTACGCTATTTGCATAGCTGAAGTTGAATATCTTAGGTCGACCCCGCCCCCTAGTATAGTAGCAGCTCACCTCTGCCTCCTCCGCAAGCGCGCCGCTGCGTCCTGCTTCTCCCCCCTCCCTCCCAGCGCTTGCGCCGCGAAACAGCTGTTTCATGGGGCAGGGAGGGAGGGGGGAGAAGGGGGAATGCGGCGCGCTGGGGGAAGAGGCGGGACCGGGGTGGGGATTTGGGGAAGGGATCCAATAGGGGCAGGGAGGGGGCGGAATTGGGGCAGGGACTTTGGGGAAGGGGTTGGAATGGGGGCGGGGAAAGGGCGGGGCCGGGGGGGCGGCAATTATTTCAGGGCCTAGGGGCGGCAAAATCGTTAATCCGCCACTGGTTATAGCAGATGCTCAATAGCTGCAAAGTACTTTTCATTACAACCCCCACTTTTTAAACATTGATAACTTAAGAAAAAAAGAAAAGAAGTCACCTTTGGGGCTAAAATTTTGTATGCTTGGTCTCTGCCTAAAGGTGAATCCTTTCAGTCTTCTGCAAAGAGAAGGGAAAAAAAACACTCCTCTTTCACTTTCCCTGCACAGAGAGGGAATAGTGGGGGCTTTATAAAAATGAAATACTTGGGAGTGAAATCCATCCCCCAGTTTGGAACCTGGACAGAAAACAACCTGTGCTCAAAGTCTCCAGGCTGGACTAACTACAGGCCCATTTTGACTTCTGTCAATTTCTGTTGGGGCCGAGGCTGCTGCTGTCAGTCTTCTGGTAGTTATTTTAATTTCAGGTATTTAAAACTATTTGCAAGTTCCTGTTCTATGACTTTGTCAGGCAGGAGAAACAGAGATCGCTCGAGCTGTCCTACTGTACTACCATGTGGTGGCGTTTTTCACATCAAATCCTAGAACGTGATGTCTAATTCTGTGTCTGAAATTCAGTCTTAAATAGGTAGTAATTCAGCTAGTAATAGGTTCAGCCTGAATTGTGCCAGGATTGAATTGTTATTGATTGGTATGAGACCATGATGTAGAAGGGGGATTTCCACGCCATACATTTGGATGGGTCAGATGGATGGGTTGTTTCACAGGTGATTGTTAGAAAACCTGGGGTCATTTGGGGTTCTGATTATTACACACCCATGCATTTTTGCTATTACTGCAAACTCAGCCTTTTACACTATGAAAGGTACTATTAAGTCATTTGCTTCTAGGACCCATACAGATTCTCTTTCATGAATTAATTATAACCAGGCTTTTCTGGCACAATTATTTTTCTTCCAATCTTCAGGCTACTTTTATATATCCCCTTGAGGGGGTTAAAACTGAAGCAGTTACAGTTGATTTCTATATTGTTTTATCTGTTGGCCATATTACCCTTCCAGAGACAGTTACAGCACCCATTCAAGTCAATGGAAATACTTCTATTTACTTCAATAGGAGTTTGAGTCCACTCTGCCATGTCGTGCCTCTGCAGAAACTCCCATATCGATGAAGTGACCTCAACTTTCTGACCTTCACATATAACAGCCTTTCACATACATGCAAACAACAGTTTATTACATCTTTTAGATTCTTATTACTCCTGCCTATTGGATCAGAAGATCCTTGTTGATTTTTGAGATATACATCTGTTGCTAATCAGATTAATACCAGAAACCCATATCAAAGGATCAGTGCTTTCAAGAAAACTCCCTCTCTTGTGGTTGTCATGGTTCAAGAAGTCATCTTGTTTTCAAGACTGAGGTTAATGTGTTTTCCTTTAATTAAGACTGCTCCTGATTAGTGTTAGCTTTGCTGTTGTTGTCCTTGCTGCAATAGATAGCAGTGAACTGTTACAACAGCAAGTGATCAAGGGCAAATAGGAGTTCTAATTCAATTCATCACAAAAAGAGTAAGAGCAGGGGGAATGGATTGGAGGCAATGGATGCTTAGGGCTTCTCAACACTACTGCAACTTCTCCCATAGGCATAAGTATCTCCCCAAGAGATGGTAGCTATATCAACGGGAGAAGCCCTCCCATCAACAGAGCACTGTCTACACTAGGAGTTTGGTAGGTACAACTATGTCGCTTAGGGGTCTGGATTTTCCACACCCCTGAGCAACATAATTACACCAACATACATTTGTAGTGTACACCAGGGTTTAGTATCAGATTCCCAGTTTAGATTAACACTGCATGACAGCTTGGATGAAGCCAGCTTTATAAACACCCTGCTTCTTTGTCTTTAAAGAAAGGTCCCAAAAACAAACTGACAAAGTCCTCTCCTCCCCCTTCCCCCTCCCCAAGGCTGACAAGTGCTGCTATCCAAGGGAGGAATCAAGGCCTTTACCTCCTCATTCCTCTTCTTATTATTGTTTCAAGAATTGAATTAAAATTCTCATTTGCTTTGCATTTGTCATGCCAGGACTCTACCTGATTATTTGCTATCAGAAGAGTGTATTGTTCCTTGCACCACTGTTCATGAGCCTTCTTCTTGAGCACCCAAGAAGCAGGTTAACTACTTCAATAATCTAATAATCAATTGTTGTTTATATTAGATTTTTCCCCCTTAAAGAGGAGGTTTACTCTTATTTGGATTTATAGATGACTCACTTGCAGTTATGTTACAGGATTATATATCATCACTTGTACATAATAATAATGTGGGTATAATGGCAAGTCCATTCTAGTCCAGTAACCTCGAATGGTCAGCAATCTATGTACAATACTAAAGAAGAAGGTGCAAAGAACCCCATAATGGAGATATACGGAAGAACCTTCCTCTACATGAAGTTTCTTCCTAACCCCAGTGGTTGCTTTATGCTCTGAAGCAAGAATTTATACACTGCATTCATGTTTATCCTAGCTAATGTGTGTTTTCCATGGGACAGTCTATTATATGCATGTCTATACAAAAGGATTACAGGCATAGAGCACAAATATGTTAATCACCCCCTGCAACATATTAAGAGTCCTCACATCGGAGTTGAGGGCATTCAACACCTTGGAGGAGATGCTCAGCAGCTGGTAGTGTCAGGCCTATTCCTCTCTTGTATATAAGATATTCCAATTACTGCTCCAGAAGCTGCATTAATGATTATTATGGAAAACTAGTTCACAGCATGTCATTTGTTATGCTATTTTACATATGCAGGGTTTGCTTACCTTATATAGCTATATATTTGAAACAGACTAGCCCATACTTTCACTTTGTATTCTGGAGCTCTCAGCAAGCTTATTAAATGAAGCTTTACAAAAGGTTTTTGAAAAATGTAGGATGGGTGGTTATTGTGACCTTGAGACATGAGAAACTGGAGGCCACTGATTCCAGGTTTTTGAGAAAATCTTGACAAACTAGAATACATTGAGAAACTCCTGAGAGAGAAGGAGCATATCAAGGGACTGGGACTGTATTTTCCTACATGGCGGAGTGGAAACTAGCACATTTTGCATGCTATTGTGGTATAAACAAATAATAGTAATCATCTGTCAGGGATAAGACCTGAGCAAGGGCATAAGACATCATTACAGGATTTTGCAAACTCAGACACATATGGATAAGAATAAAAAGACCGACCGCACTGGCAAAAGTACAGGGCACAGTAAAAAGCAACAGAGGGTCCTGTGGCACCTTTAAGACTAACAGAAGTATTGGGAGCATAAGCTTTCGTGGGTAAGAACCTCACTTCTTCAGATGCAAGTAATGGAAATCTCCAGAGGCAGGTATAAATCAGTATGGAGATGGTCAACCATGTGTCAAACCATCAGATCAGGATTAAACAAAGACTGTGAATGGCTATCCAACTACAGAAGCAGTTTCTCCTCCCTTGGTGTTCACACCTCAACTGCTAGCAGAGCACCTCACCCTCCCTGATTGAACTAACCTCGTTATCTCCATACTGATTTATACCTGCCTCTGGAGATTTCCATTACTTGCATCTGAAGAAGTGAGGTTCTTACCCACGAAAGCTTATGCTCCCAATACTTCTGTTAGTCTTAAAGGTGCCACAGGACCCTCTGTTGCTTTTTACAGATTCAGACTAACACGGCTATCCCTCTGATACAGGGCACAGTAGTATCTACCTATGATATTATTGACCTAAACTGTGACCGTATAGATCATTGTTGCAACCAAGGTCCTATAGTTGCACTAAATCTTGTACAAAGGAAGTCAAGTAAGGTATCTATGGAAATGTTGTAATTTGCTGGTTATAATTATGCTGTCTATATATGTGTGTATCATTTTTGTATTTGAAGTTATGAATATTGGCTATGTACTTATATCTCAATGTGTTTGATTCTAAGTAGCATCAGTGAAGCATTTGGTCAGCTTCTTGAGAAAGGGCTATTCTGAGTAAGTGCCCAATCAAGAAACACTTAACTGACAATGGACTTTGGGAGACGCCAATCCACATCTGAGCTTTCCTGGTAACGTTCAAACTAACATGTAAACAATGGCATTGGCCTGCAAAAAGCTGAATCATTCATGGATATGTGACTTGCCCAGGTGGCTACAAACTCCATCTTATTGCTGTGACTTTGCACAGAAGAACAAAGGGGTTTCTGCCCACAAGAGAGAGACTATAAAAGGCCTTGGAAGCCTCTCCATTTTCTCTTCAGCTGGCTCAAGAGATGGCCTCTCCATCCCAAAGAGATGCCTGAAAGAAACTGGAACAAAACTGAACCAGCCACAACGCTGGTCTGAAAAGGATTGGGCCCAGACTAGGAAGGAGTCTAGTCTGTGAAAGAAGCTTATTGGGACATCTCTGAGGGTGAGATTTATCTGTATTCAGTTTCCTACTGTATTAGGCTTAGACTTGCGTGTTTTGTTTTATTTTGCTTGGTAACTTACTTTGTTCTGTCTGTTATTACTTGGAACTACTTAAATCCTACTTTTTATACTTAATAAAATCACTTGTGCTTATTAATTAACCCAGAGTAAGTAATTAATACCTAGGGGAGCAAACAGCTGTGCATATCTCTCTATCAGTGTTATAGAGGGTGGACAATTTATGAGTTTACCCTGTATAAGCTTTATACAGAGTAAAACAGATTTATTTGGGATTTGGATCCCATTGGAAGTTGGGTGTCTGGGTGCTAGAGACAGGAGCACTTGCTAATCCATTTTCAGTTAAGTCTGCAGCTTTGGGGGTGTGAGTCAGACCCTGAGTCTGTGTTGCATCTGATTAGCATATGTGGCTCAACAAGGCAGGGTTCTGAAGGCCCAAACTGGCAGAGAAAATGGGCTCAGAGGTAGTCTCAGCACATCAGGTGACAGTCCCAAGGGGGTCTCTGTGACCGAACCTGTCATACTATTTATTCAACATTTTTATCTCTGAGTCTTCAAAAGGCCAATGCTCATCAATTACCATCTTGATCTACATATAACTGAATGTGATGGACCAATAGCTAAACATTAAAAATATTATACGATAATATGTAAGTAAAAAAGATTATTTTAAAGGTGAGTTAAAATGCTCTACTTAGGAAAAATGTTGATAGATCTCAATTTTTTAAGAGTTTGATCATGGTAGGTGCTGAGCACTCTAGTCCAATCCAAAAACCACTCAATTTGCATGCTTAATTTTAAATGCATCGATGGGCTTAAGTACTTGGCCAGACTATCAGCAGAGTTCTCTCCCTTGGCAGGACTGAGTTCTAGCAGATTATGCTTCATATAGGAACACTAGGTCTGAATTTGACCTGCAGTAAACAGGGCCAATTGCACTGACTTCCACGGATTTGTATAACAATATGTTTGCAAGAGCATAACTTTGCCTTTTTAATATTTGAAAATCGTTTCCTCCTTTACATTAATCAGACAAGACTGGGGTTTATTTTTGTTTGTTTTGTTACAGCTGGCAGTGACTGAAACATGTAGGGCCAGGAGAGCAGATGGCTCAAGAAACTGAGGCCTGGTCTACACTACGAGTTTAGGTCAACTTTAGCAGGGTTAAATCAAATTAAGCCTGGACACGTCCACACGACTAAGCCCTTTCTTTCGACTTAAAGGGCCCTTTAAACCGGTTTCTTTACTCCACCTCCGACGAGGGGATCAGCGCTAAAATCGGCCTTTGTGGGTCGGATTTGGGGTAGCGTGAACGGAATTCGACGTTATTGGCCTCCGGGAGCTATCCCACAGTGCTTCATTGTGACCGCTCTGGACAGCACTCTCAACTCAGATGCACTGACCAGGTAGACAGGAAAAGCCCCGTGAACCTTTGAATTTCATTTCCTGTTTGCCCAGCGTGGAGAGCACAGGTGACCACGCAGAGCTCATCAGCACAGGTAACCGTGATAGAGTCCCAGGATCGCAAAAGAGCTCCATCATGGACCGAACGGGAGGTACGGGATCTGCTCGCCATATGGGGAGATGAATCATTGCTAGCTGAACTCCATAGCAGTAAACGAAATGGCAAAATATTAGAAAAGGTCTCCAAGGCCATGAAGGACAGAGGCCATAACAGGGACGCACAGCAGTGCCGCGTGAAAATTAAGGAGCTAAGGCAAGCCTACCACAAAGCCAGAGAGGCAAACGGAAGGTCTGGGGCAGAGCCGCAAACCTGCCGCTTCTACACGGAGCTGCATGCCATGCTAGGGGGTGCAGCCACCACTACCCCAACCGTGTGCTTTGACTCCTTCAATGGAGAAACACACAGGGAAGCGGGTTCGGGGTACGAGGAAGATGAGGATGAAGATAATGTAGATAGCTCACAGCAGCAAGGAAGCGGAGAAACCGGTTTCCCCAACAGCCAGGACCTGGATGTTTATCACCCTGGACCTGGAACCAGTAACCCCCGAACTCACCCAAGGCGTGCTCACAGACCCTGAGGGCACACAGGGGACCTCTGGTGAGTCTACCTTTGTAAATATTACACATGGTTTAAAAGCAAGCATGTTTAATGATTAATGATTAATTTGCCCTGGCAATCGCGGCCAGTACAGCTACTGGAAAAGTCTGTTAACGTGTATGGGGATGGAGCGGAAATCCTCCAGGGACATCTCCAGAAAGCTCTCCTTCATGTACTCCCAAAGCCTTTGCAAAAGGTTTCTGGGGAGGGCTGCCTTATCCCGTCCGCCATGGTAGGACACTTAGCCACGCCAGGCCAGTAGCACGTAGTCTGGAATCATTGCATAACAAAGCATGGCAGCGTATGGTCCCGGTGTTTGCTGGCATGCAGACAACATCCATTCCTTATCGCTCTTTGTTATCCTCAGGAGAGTGATATCATTCACGGTCACCTGGTTGAAATGGGGCAATTTTATTAAGGGGACATTCAGAGGTGCCCGTTCCTGCTCTGCTGAACAGAAATGTTCCCCACTGTTAGCCACGCGGTGGGGGGGAGGGGTGAAGTGATCATCCCCGAGAATTGGCTGTGTGGGGGGGGGGGGGGTTAGTTGGGTTTGTGCTGCATGTTAACCCGGAAACCGCAGCCCCACTTTTTACATTGCAAACCCATTTTAAATGGCCAACCCAACGGGTGCTTGGTATGGGAAATGAGGCGCTACTGTTTGAAACCATTCCCACATGTTAAGAAGGTTAAAAAAGCCAAAAGACTGTGGCTTACCATGGCTGCCTGCAAGCCGAAATCTGTTGCCTGGCACTGCGTGAGTGATCTCTCACACCAAACCGGCAGGCCCTCAATATAAGAGGAAAAATGCGACCTTGTAACGAAAGCACATGTGCTGTGTAATGTGAACAGCAAAATTTAACGTGAAAAAGAGTGTACCCATTGTTCTCTAAAATGTGTCTTTTTTAACCACCTCTCCCTTCTCCTCCACCAGCTGCAAATGTTTCTCTTTCACAGAGGCTAGTGATGATTAGAAGGAGAAAACGGCGGACTCGGGATGATATGTTCTCGGAGCTCCAGATGTCCTCCCACGCTGACAGAGCACAGCAGAATGCGTGGAGGCAGTCAATGTCAGACTACAGAAAAGCACAATATGAACGAGAGGAGAGGTGGCGGGCTGAATCGCGGGATGAACAGAGCAAGTGGCGGGCTGAAGATGATAGGTGGCGTCAGCTTGCAGACAGAAGGCAAGAGTCGATGCTCCGGCTGCTGGAGCATCAAACTGATATGCTCCAGCGAATGGTTGAGCTGCAGGAAAGGCAGCAGGAGCAGAGACCGCAGCTACAGCCCCTGTGTAACCAACAGCCCTCCTCCCCAAGTTCCATAGCCTCCTCACCCAGACGCCCAAGAACACGGTGGAGGGGCCTCCGGCCACCCAGTCACTCCACCCCAGATGATTGCCCAAGCATCAGAAGGCTGGCCTTCAATAAGAGTTAAAGTTTTAAACTGCAGTGTGTCCTTTTCCTTCCCTCCTCCCCCACCCATCCCGGGCTACCTTGGCAATTATCCCCCTAGTTGTGTGATGAATTAATAAAGAATGCATGAATGTGAAGTAACAATGACTTTATTGCCTCTGCAAGCGGTGCTTGAGGGGGGGAGGGGAGGGGGGGGTGGTTGGTTTACAGGGAAGTAGAGTGAACCGGGTGGGGGGGGTGGAGGGTTCATCAAGGAGAAACAAACAGAAGTTTCACACCGTAGCCTGGCCAGTCACAAAACTCGTTTTCAAAGCTTCTCTGATGCGCACCGTGCCCTGCTGTGCTCTTCTAACCGCCCTGGTGTCTGGCTGCGCGTAATCAGCGGCCAGGCGATTTGCCTCAACGTCCCACCCCGCCATAAATGTCTCCCCCTTACTCTCACAGATATTGTGGAGCGCACAGCAAGCAGCAATAACAATGGGGATATTCTTTTCGCTGAGGTCTGAGCGAGTCAGTAAGCTGCGCCAGCACGCTTTTAAACGTCCAAATGCACATTCCACCACCATTAGGCACTTGCTCAGCCTGTAGTTGAACAGGTCCTGACTACTGTCCAGGCTGCCTGTGTACGGCTTCATGAGCCATGGCATTAAGGGGTAGGCTGGGTCCCCAAGGATCACGATAGGCATTTCAACATCCCCAACAGTTAGTTTCTGGTCCGGGAAGAAAGTCCCTTCCTCCAGCTTTCGAAACAGAGCAGAGTGCCTGAAGACGCGAGCATCATGTACCTTTCCCGGCCATCCCACGTTGATGTTGGTGAAACGTCCCTTGTGATCCACCAGGGCTTGCAGAAGCACTGAAAAGTACCCCTTGCGGTTTATGTACTCGGTGGCTTGGTGCTCCGGTGACAAGATAGGGATATGGGTTCCGTCTATCGCCCCACCACAGTTTGGGAATCCCATTGCAGCAAAGCCATCCACTATGGCCTGCAAGTTTCCCAGAGTCACTACCCTTGATATCAGCAGGTCTATGATTGCCCTGGCAACTTGGATCACAGCAGCCCCCACAGTAGATTTGCCCACTCCAAATTGATTCCCGACTGACCGGTAGCTGTCTGGCGTTGCAAGCTTCCACAGGGCTATCGCCACTCGCTTCTCAACTGTGAGGGCTACTCTCATCCTGGTATTCTGGCGCTTCAGGCCAGGTGAAAGCAAGTCACAAAGTTCCATGAAAGTGCCCTTACGCATGCGAAAGTTTCGCAGCCACTGGGAATCGTCCCACACCTGCAACACAATGCGGTCCCACCAGTCTGTGCTTGTTTCCCGGGCCCAGAATCGGCATTCCACGGCATGAACCTGCCCCAGTAACACCATGATTTGCACATTGCTGGGGCCTGTCCTTGTGAGAGGTCTATGTCCATGTCAATTTCCTCATCACTCTCGTCGCCGTGCTGCAATCGCCTCATCGGCTGGTCCTGGTTTTGCTTTGGCATGTCCTGGCTCTGCATATACTCCAGGACAATGCGCGTGGTGTTCATAGTGCTCATAATTGCCGCGGTGATCTGAGCGGGCTCCATGATCCCAGTGCTATGGCGTCTGGTCTGAAAAAAGGCGCGAAACTAGTATCTGACGGACGGAGGGAGGGAGGGAGGGGCGAGTGACGACATGGCGTACAGGTACAGAGAATTAAAATCAACAAAGGTGGCTGTGCATCAGGGAGAAACACAAACAACTGTCACACAGAATGGCCCCCCCAAAGATTGAACTCAAAACCCTGGGTTTAGCAGGCCGTTGATTTCACAGAGGGAGGGGGAAACAAATGAATACAGAACAAATCTATTTTTTACATCTTAAGCTGGCAGACGACGGTGCAACATGACTGATAGCCCTCGGCATCTTCTGGGTGCTTGGCAGAAAATACTTGGCAGAAAATAGTGTACTATGACTGATAGCCATCATCGTCATTGGGAAGGCAGCGACTGGGGGACATATGGAGTTTCAGCCACTGCAGTACGACGACGACGGATACCAGTCGTAATACACCATCTTCTACCAAAAGGCAAGGGGCTGCTGCTGTGTAGCAATGCAGCCCCACGTCTGCCAGCACCCAGATCGCCGATGAAGGCTACCAGTCATACTGCACCGTTTACTGCCAAAAGGCAATTAGCTGCTGCTGTGTAGCAATGCAGTACCACGTCTGCTGGCACCCAGATGACATATGGTGATGGTGAGCTGAGCTGAGCTGAGCGGGCTCCATGCTTGGCGTGGTATGTTGTCTGCACAGGTAACCCAGGTAAAAAGGCGCGAATCGATTGTCTGCCGTTGCTCTGACGGAGGGGGAGGGGCCTGACGACATGTACCCAGAACCCCCCACGACACTGTTTTGCATCATTCAGGCATTGAGATCTCAACCCAGAATTCCAATGGGCGGCGGAGACTGTGGGAACTGTGGGATAGCTACCCATAGTGCAATGCTCCGGAAGTCGACGTTAGCCTCGGTACTGTGGACGCGGTCCGCCGACTTAATGCACTTAGAGCATTTTATGTGGGGACACACACAATCGGCTGTATACAACCGATTTCTATAAAACCGGCTTCTATAAATTCGACCTAATTTCGTAGAGTAGACATACCCTGAGAATGGAATACAGAGCATTTAACCTTTAGGTCTCTAGTTTAAAACCACTTTCAGACAGTAGTGAGGAAAAATCACTAACCTCTATCTAAAATAAATTGGTGCTGTTCCTACTAGATAAATATATACTTTAAAAACATCACAGCTGGCATCTTTTGTGGCATCTTAGCCAAGAGACCAAGGATTGAATAAACATTCAGTTGAATTATTTCAGTAGTAAACTTTTCAGAGTCAGGAACTATCTGGTTCTGCTCTCGTGAGGCAATGCTGAGCACCACTTGAGTTTGGTAGGAGGTGAAGGCCCACAGCACCTGATGAATCAGACCCTTTCATTTTATTTTCATTTATATATTAGTAAAAATCATCCTCCAACCCTTCACTACAGGTCAGGATCGAGACACACTGGCAGGGCCATGAACAAAATAAAAAACAGGGAAGTGCAGATGCTATTCCTGTAAGGTCATTCAGGTCCTGCAGAGTCTGCAGATACCTGCTGGGAACCCCCATTCTAATGCATTGTCCTGCCCAGCAGGAACTGCAGACTCTGCAGGACTCAAAGGAATGGGCTCTGCACTTTTTAGCAATAATCAGTGTAGTTAAAGCAGCAACTCTGTCAAGATGGAATGAGGCACTGTGTTATATCCTGAAATACTCAGCTGTGTGATGCATGCATTATACCTGTATTAAGTGTGTACATCATCTTTGCTATGAATGATGGGCAGAGCAGTGAAATTACTGTCCAACAGGCCTATTCAGAACTTCTGAACAGCAAAAAGAAGTTATCTTTTACTCTAAGTTAAGGATAGTTTACTTTTTCCCCCTACTAATGCAACTTTTGATGTTATATGTAATTAAATTTGAGCCCAATGTGCCCAACTTCCACAACAAATGATATATATTTCTCTTTCTTATCTTTGTGTTGAAAATATATCCTGGCTGCCTGGAACCACTATGGCAAACTGTAAATGATGTATGAAATGAAAAATCCCTGCTCACAGTGCAGAGAGAATATAGACAGGGCTCTACAATTGCTGCTGTGCTATGCTATTTGCTGAAATATTCAGTTCAAATACAATCACAGAAGCTTACCAGTGCTGACGTTGGGCAACAAGTTATATACATTAATTTTTCAATATTGTTCCGCACCCAAAGACTAGGTGATGAATGCTTAGATAAATGGAAAAAAACAAAACAAAACAAAACAAAAACACGTTTTTTTTTTAAAAAAGCCCCCAAATCAACCATGTTAAAGCTTTTTCTGTTTTTCTGTTATTCCCCCCCGCCCCATGTTCCCTCCCACAGCAACCATTAAAACATCCAACTGCCTGAATCTCACTAACACTGAATTCTTGAAAGGGAGAACACCTGGAATGTCTGGCAAAAGCATCAGACAAATAAATGGCTCAGTTCTTATGGAATTATATAACCAATTATTTCCTGTGTTGATCCTATATCACTTTTATTCGTGGAGATCTTGTGTGGCTGCACCCAGTAATAAAATAAATAAATATTTTGTGCTTTTCCTCTGTTGAGCTAAAAGCGCTTTACAAAATACAAATATAATGATCCACATTTTACAGATGTGGAAGCAAGGCATAGAGTGGTGAAGGGTAACATTTTCAAAAGTGCCAATGCAACTGTGACAATTTGGGGAATCTGTACAATTTATGAATTCTGGTTGATACTGTGAATTGTTCTTATGAAAATTCCTATATCATGGAATGCAACTATGTCTATCCACATCTAAGCACATCTCTCCCAGACTAGATACAATGGAGAGTAGTTAACCTTAATGATGATACTCTCATCATTCAATAGGTGTGCTAAGGAGGTTGGCTGGAGATAGGATAAGCCAGTTCTTCCAGTTTATCTGTAGTGGGCTGGGTTTGGAGAGTGGGAAGTTACCAGCAGCAGAACAAGGGAACCAGGTGGTGGTGGAAAATATAAACTTGAAAGACTCACAGAGCCACATAGGAATCTTTGGGCAAAAGAGAGAGCAAGAGATTGGTCATGCTTTCATAGCACGGGAGGCTCAGTTTAGCTGCAGGACCAATCAGTGTCAAAGCTGGACCAGGAGAGACAGAGAGAAGCTCCAAAATAGCGAAAACAAACAATCAGCTGGAGCAGAAGAAACCTGGATGCCGACAGAGGATTCTGAGTCCAGCCCCAAAAATGTTCTGGAATGTGAAGAAACTGAGGCAGGGAAATGTGTGTAGGGCTTATTATTTTTGTACTGATCTGTGTATTTCTCGTGCACCTAAGTAAAGAGCAATGATGGTTTAGGATCCTTTCCAAAGTCTGTCTCTGTGTTGTGTGTTACACCTATCATGCGCCCTTGACCAATGTACCTGTTGACCCAGAACACCTACACGGCTGGAGTTCTGGGAGAGGCTATGTCGAAGAATCTGAGGTGTCAGCACTTGTGACGGGGCTGAGCACTTGGACTGTGAAGTCTCAGCTCTCAAGAGGGGGTGCTAAACAGAAGATCTGCACCCTGAGAGTGCCTAGAGAATCCAAAGCAGGGGCATTACCTGGACTCAGTTCAGACTCTGGAGGCCTAAAGCACATGAGGTCCAGTGAGATGATTCCCCTCACAGCAGTCTGGTGAGTGGCCAAGAGGGGGTGCTCATCTGGAGCTGCGACAATAACTTTCAAGGATACTTCCACTTTTGAAAATGGGACTGAGACATTATTGAAATTCGATTGGCCTGTGTTCATACAGCTGGTGAGCCACAGAGCCAGGAAAAGAACCCAGATTCCCAGTCCAGTGCCAGAGCCTCTGGAGAATGCTTCTCGCTAAGCTCGTCCTTACCATAGGGATCTGAATCCCATCTCTGACAAAGACCACGAGCCTGACTGACAAAGTGCAGAGCATGTGCATCAGTGGGATTCTCTTTAAAGATCTGTATTCATGAAGCCTGTAAAAGGTGGTAGTGCTGCTGCTAGTCCTGCTATCCCAGGGCAGGTAAATGCTGACTCAGCATTGCCTCCTGTCAATTGGTGAGAAGAAATGTTTCTTCCATAACTACAGACAGCAGCATGCCATGGTGGGACAGGCAAAGAATCTGGGAATACAGTGAGAGACCCTTTAAAAGATTCTAAATTCTAGTTACAAAAATGGAATGACTGATGGAGTGCTGGCAGGAAAGGATCTTCTCCTAACACTTGCTATAAAATAGAAAATTATTCTGTACGAACCACCGCTGAAGTCTTCTTTGCAACCCTCCCTTTTGCTCCTGCACACCAAAAGCTCAAGAGCTCTTCAAACTGGCTTGCTTAGTCAGAGGCAATGATTCTCGACACACCATGGTATGTGCTCATGGAAACACCGTTACATCCTAGCACAGGTGAAAAAGACTTTGCATCCACACTGTGTTAAAACTGTATATGAAACGTGTGTGTTAGAACTGTTGAGAAACCATTCTATAGACTGCTATAGAGGGTAGTCTGCAGCATGGACTATTCCTGTTATTAAGAGTCCATTTCGAGGGTGGACACTGAAACCAACAACTGTGTTGGAACAGGCTTGTCAATCATGGTTCTCCAGACATAGCAACTGGTATAAAGGGAACAGAAAACACAATAGCTAAAACTAGGGAATCCCACCTTTACTGTAGATCTATGCATTTTACCTCCTCTGGCGATTGTGAGCCTGATTGACAAAATGCAGATCGTGTAGTATGGGGTTCTCTTTAAAGGTTTTTATTCAGGAAGCCCTTCAAAGATCACTCAACAAGTTGAAAATTGAGATCTCTTTCTGCCTCTGTGTTCTTCCTCCTGCTCTTTCATTGAGCCAGCTGCAAAGGTTAGAAACCTATCTCACCTCCCCTGCAGGCAACTAGCAAAGGGGAACCTCACAAAAGGCTTTGAAAATCCAAAATCTTTAAAATGTATTAGCTGTTAGACGTGGGTTTGGTTCAGATGTTTTAAACATACACATTTTCATGCAATGAGGAACTTTGGAAACATAACTTTACATATGTAACGTAACCTTCCAGGCATATTTTTGACTTATTACCCTCTCTAAGTTGGTGCTAAGTCAAATGAATTGGGAGGGCTTGAATTTGAACAGCAGATCTCTCTTCCAATGTTATTTTCCCCAGAGCTTTCAAAGAAGAGGTTAGAGAGATGTGTCTGACCCCAACCTGATGCAAACAGCTCATGACCCTCAGAGCCCAAGTACAGCATCTTGAGTCCAGAGTTGCTGGACTGGAGAATCAGAGAGAAACAAGTATTTCTAGAGATAGCATATGTGGATATTGTAGAGAAGTCACAACTGGCTAACCTAGTCCTGCAGTTGAGGAAGATGATCATAGATGCAAGAGAAGGACACTATACCTAAAATATAATGAGTAGAGAGGACTATATTCTAGAATCTAGAATATTCTAGTAGGCTCAGTAGACTCTATAGGCATACAAATCCCAAATTATAAGAATTTAAATATACTAGCAGGGTTATATCACTAGCCTCTTGATCAGGAAAAGGATTTTGAGTGCACAAGGTCTTTGGGGCAGGTACTGTCTTTTTTTTAATGTTTGTGCCTTGCACAATGGGGTCCTGGTGCATGACTGCCCCTCATAGGAATAACCTCTATATGGATAATAAATTAGGAATGGTGTTTAATGCTCTCCAGCTTCTTCTTTGGAAGAACAGTTGCAAATGACTCCTTTTAAACGTAAGTAGGTGAAGAAGACAGGAGGAGGACAAGTTTAATGATTGAGTCCCCCTTTAGACCCACTATATGTTACAAGAAGTTTATCAAAACTTCATAAGCTGAAGTGGGGCAACTGGACAGGAAGTGTGGGAGTTTACCAGAGGATGAATGAACTGGCTCTATGCCTTGAACCCTAGGAAGCTAACAAATGGACTCAGTGAAAGCAATGTTGGAAGAGGATTTATAGGAACTTGTTTGAATCTCCTTTGTGGACCATTTTGGTAATCCTGTAAAAGACTTTGCATAGACATTTTTTTATCATAGACTGGTTTGTGTGCCTGCCTCGTAAACGTATTGGCAAAAGAAGGAGAAATCAGGGTTGCCTCCATACATGGTGAAATTGCAGAAATAGGAGAAAAGAAACTATTGTACCATTTTTCTCCAGTTGAGTACCAGGACGGTGAAGTTACAGGAACCCACTTTACTGGGTAAAAACAACGAAAACAACATTCTATGGCCTGTGTTATACAGGAAGTCAGACTAAATTATCACAATGATCCCTTATGGCCTTAAAATCTATGAAGCAAATTGTCTAAGTAGCAGAAACTGTATCTGCTAAAAATGCAGCAAAAAATCCCCAAAGCTCAAACAGAATCATTAGAAGCAATTCTAGACTCTGCTATTCATGCCTAAGCAGAGCATAGAAGAAAGAGGGCGTTCAGGGAACATGGTGAGGAGATACAGCAACTGGAAAGACAAATAAAAAGTAAAACCTTGTCTCCAAGAAGAGTAAATAGCAGTAACTGTGAACTGCATGAAGGAGATAAAAGACAGGGTTGTTTGCAATATAGATACCATTAACACAGCAAAGAAGAAAAGATACATCTTGGATGCCTTATTGCATGAATGTATTCTATCAGCATGCCTGCAATATTCACACCAGCCAAATACCTATGTTGTGCTTACCAGCAATATTCTTTGCTATACAACAGAAGTTTAAAATACCATCTAGAGTATATTTTGCATCAGTCTATGGCATACTGAACATCTGTTTAAAGCACCGTCTCAAACTTAATAAACCAACCCTTAAGACAGAATGATAGCACATCCACATAACAGTAAATATGGACAAATGGACAAACAGTTGACTACATTAGTATCTCAGCTAGCTATCTCCCTCAGCAATTGACAGTGACTTCTGAAAACAAGCTAAGCTGCTGTTTGCATCTCTGGTTTTAACAAAGATCACATATCAAAACTTCATGACCAAATTAATGTGTGGTGTATATCCCCTTCCCCGAGGCCTTCCCCCTGGTTTTATTATTGCTGATAATATTGTAAGAGTGGTGTGAAATGGCCAATTCACACATGTGCCATGTTTTGCACAGTGCCTGAACCTGCTGGAACATGATTTTCGTAAGAATGATGAGAGTAATAAACATCTTCTGGCAGAGGCTTGCAAAATCTGCACCCATTTTAGTCACTCAGTAATGGGCCATAAAACTCTTTGAGAACTGCAGGAGAAAAGCAATGTACATACACACACATAAATTAAAAGAAGAAATGCAAACACAATGGAACACCACTTTTTCCTATTGAAAATGCTTGTGGAGCAGTAAACCCCCCACCCCCACATATATAGACTAGGCATAAGAGAAGATGGCTTTACAGCTTGTGGGAAATGAGGTTTTACAAAATACTTATACAAGATTCTATAGCCTTTAGAGGAAGTCACTCATGTAGTTTGTGAAAAACAATTTAAGGATCAGTTACATAATACAAGCGATCAGTCTTCTCACTAACACTGAAAACTATCAGATGTGTTGAAGATCATGACATTTTTTTTTCTGTTGTAGAGTGCTGAATGCTTTATATACCAGATACGACAATGACATCAGAATGCTCCACACAGTACAGCACTCACCGTTATCCCCCTCCTGCTGGTAAGTAGCTAGTAGTATACAATTGCTCCTCTCTTAGCATATCTACACTGAAAGTGAAGGTGTGATAGTAGCACAGGAAGGCATACCTGAATTAGGGCTTGTCTACACCATGCAGCTTTTAGCAACAAGGCTGAGTCGACACAGCCTTGTCGCTAAAAGTCAGCGTGTGTAAACACTCTTTGTCGGTACTTTGTCAGCACTTTTGCTGACAAAATACTTCCAGCCCCACAAGTGGCGTTAGCTTTGTCGGCAGGAACGCCGCATTCACACTGCCACGTGCATTGGCAAAACTTTTGTCCTTCGCAGGAGGGCTTTTTTAAGTTCTTGTGAAAGACAAAAGTTTTGTCGACAACTTCTCAATGTAGACATACCCTTAGATTTAATTTAGCTAGCATAGGTAACAATAGTAGTGACGATGTGACAGCATGGGCTTTGGAATGAGCTAGCAACTGGAGCAGAAGCCTGCTGGGGGTACCTGGGTATGGACTTCATTTGCTAGCAAATGCTGAAACCCATGCCACACATTTTCACTGATACTGTTAACTGCACTAGCTAAATGAAAGCTAGCATGAGTAGGTATACCCATGCTACAATTCCACCTTCACTTGAAATGCAGATATACCCTAAACCAATGTTCAGCTCAGAGGAATAACAAATTGTTGCTGTTTCAAAAGCTGATAGATTCAATCTACCTACTATCATAACATTGCCAGCTTGGCTGGGGGAAGCCTGCTTAGTTGAGAGTAAAACATGAGCAAGATTGGGGGGGGGGGGGAAACACTTAACAAAACTGGTTTTAAAAATGAAAACTGATCACTTATAACAACAACTACTATGAAATTAAACTGTGTTCCCTCCAGCACATACTTAGAACACATTTTCAGTGCAGCTGGGCACATTTTTGCTTACCAAAGAGTGAGTCTGAAGCCTGAAAATGTAAAGTCACTGACATTCTGAATGGTGAACACTAAGTACTTTCATCCAGAAGATGCTGTTGCTGTTTCAGAGAGGCCAGGACACTGCAGCTCCGGATGCTGCCAGTAGCAGATGGAATGTATTTTCAATGTTAGACAAGAGGCTACAAATTCAAAAAGGATGCTCTGAACATGAAATCTCAAGGCACCATAATAACCCTTAAAAGCCCAGACTTACTGGACTGGGAGTGAGTAAAAAGTCGCAAGTTTTGCCATTAATTTGTTGACAAAACTGATTCAAGAAATACAGCAACATAACACCAAGTTCTTAGTTTATTTTGCTTCCTCATTGGGGGAAGTCCATTTGGATCAAAGGAATAACAGTGTAGCTGAATGAAGGAGTGGAGCAGGGATCAAAAACTGCATTGGGCAAGGTGGGAGAAAGGGAGAAAGCAAAATTTTTAGCACTGAAATTAGTCATCTCAACAGGGTGCAACTAAATAGCAGCATACTCCACATTCATGTGTTTTGTGTTGATAGGATACTGTCTCCTTTCACTTCCCCCATGATCAATTTCTCAGCCCATCTCTCTAGTGGAAATTTCCACTGGAAAATTTTTATTGGCTCCTACTGGCAACAGTTCTCCTAAGCTATTGGTTCCTGGTGTATAAACAAACTGTAGCTGAACTGAAGAAACCAATACCAATCAGTTGAGGAGTGGAGTTTTTGTTTCAGTTCTCCAGAGATCCTAATATAAGTTCTCCAGGGCCACAGACCATCAGCAGCTGAGGAGCTCCATGGCACTGGAGACAAGCTTCTGCAGAGCTTCAGTGCTCCATAAGAATGCAGCCCAACTGCAGGGGAGCAAAACCGCACAACAGGAGCTCCGCCAGAATGGAGAAGCTGCAGCATCACAAACCTCAGACATTTGTATAATCAGTGTTTACCGAACAGAAAAAATAATCACTCTTGAGATAGAAATGAGAGGATCGGTTTTGGGTCAAGCATAATAGTTCATCTGGACAATAAATATACCCAATATAAAGAAAAAACAGACTTGCAATAAGAGTCTTTTTTTCAGGACATTTTCCATTAACTTTCTAAATATCCTTTACATTTGGAAACACACACGCACGCGTACACAGGCACACACACATTATATATGGAAAGAGAGAGGCGATGCTAAACCTTCTGGAAATATGTCTTTATTGGTCCCTATATTCCCTACTTTTTAACCTCATTGTCTTCCTATTCTGAAACGATCTGCACCTCTCGCACTCATACACCATTTCTTTATGACCACAACAAACTTGCGTGTCATAGAATTTCCAAAAGAAAGGCACATATTATTTACATCTGTGATTACCACAAGAAAATTTTTTCTCGCAGTATCTCTTTCTTCAGTGTTTTCAGTGAGTAGTTCCATGAACACAGCACATAATAGAAGAAAGACCCCTCTGGTGCAAATACCACAAAAAAAGCAGTTTCTTTTCATGTTAACTAACTGTTAAGCATGTTCAGTAAACAAAAAATGCCACAGGAATGCTTTTTGTTGTGGTATTTTAGTAAGAACAAAGGCATAAGCCAGTCTCTGGAACACCCCAGTGTGACAAATTTGAAACCCATGCAAAAGTTACATTAACCCTGACTCTTCTGAATTTACACATGCCCAGAAACAAATAGCATGGTTAAAAACTTCCCACCAGAGTGATGATATGTTTAAAAGAGGATTACAATTCCCTTAGATTACAAGGTTGCTTTATCTTGGAAAACATGCTAACGTCTAAAACAAAAAGTACTGTTGCAAGTGGTGCATTTGTTCTAAAGCGCTTTTAAATATACACTTTAATGGCCAGAGGCTATTTTGCACTTCATCTAATCACTGCCTGAATTACTGAAGCTCAACTCATTTGATAAAATAGGTGAATCTTGCGGTAATGAACTCAGATAATGTCTTATCTAGTGTCAGAAAACTTGTCAGAGGGGCAATGTAATTAACCATCAATATGAACTGTGCAGTTAAAATATTTTCATTTTTCCAAGGTAACTTGTTTAAAACTAACAAAATGCAGTAACAAATGTTTAAGAATTTGGGGGGTTGTAACTTTAACTGCCTAATAAAAGAACTAATTAAATATCATAAAGGTAATTGAAACATTAAAGCTTTGAATCTATTACATACTGGTGTCTGTCTGAAACAAGTGGACTTTTTATTATTATTATTTATTAAAAAGCTACTCAAAGGAGAAGACACCCGAAATTGCAAATTCCATATATAGACTGAAAGCACAAAAGATTGTCTCTTATTTCAGTTATTAATCATCTTGTTGCTTTGTTCTATAGTAGACATGCTGAACTGAGGACCTTCTCGGGGAGCTGAGGAGGATTTGGCCCTAAGCACTATAAGAAGAAGACTCCCTCTTACAAGAAAAAGAATATTATCTTCTCAGAATATCGGCAATAGTCAGAAATACAAGGGCTATTGCTCTGTATGGTGTTTATACGACATCTATTGTATTGCATCACCCTCCCTTGGGTTATGCTCTGCATCTGCAAGTTGGAAACATTTTCTAAGCTTATTTGACACTAATGGATAACATGTATAAGAAAGTGCTTTCCACCTGTTTGGGGGTTTTGGTGTTATTTTATTTTTTTATTTTTTATTTCTTGTCCAGAAGTAAGAATTGAAAGCTAGGGCATCTACTCATGACGATTGGAGCTTGGGAAAGTATTGGCACAGATTTAAGAACAGGACCCTCATAAAGAGATATAACTAGATTTAAAATACAAAATGACTTACTTCTATCACTGAGTGGCTCACAGCTCTTTCATACCATGTGAGATACATAAAATTATAGTCAGGCACAAAAACATCTCATCAATATTCATGCATAAAACATTTAATTCTTTAACATATGTTATGTGTTTTCTTGACTTGCAAACCTTATACATTTCAGAATACACTTGGGGAAGTTACCACACATCATTCTAATTTTTCATAGTAAATTTGTACACCCAGATTTTACAACATGAGATTTTTTTCAGGAGAAGACTTGGTTGAACTGTATGCTTGTATACTCAAAATCTGAAACATTTAGGAGAGGTTAGGAAGAAAAGAAAGTACAGCTGGTGTAATTATTTAGTGTGAATAGCAATGACAAACTTGGCCCATTTTTTCTGTCTGCAAATCATTAGCAAACTGATCCTGATTCCTACAAGCATACAAGTTATTCACCAGTATTTGCTAACAGTTTATACAAGCAAATTTCAGTCTATGGGGCATTGATGAACTATTTGCTTCAACTATTCAATGCTTGGCTTTTGTTTTTTGGTGTGTGATTGATTACCTAAATCACATGGTATATATTCTGACTGGGTGGCTGAAACAGGAGAACAACAAATGATGAGCATGATGAGCAAAGAATAACAAACAGAGAATGTTTGGTTTTATGTATTAATGCCCTTATTCACATGTGAATATTGAGATACTTGATGTGAAATTTAGCCCATGCAGATGCCACCAATGTGTCCCAATTTAGCCCTCAAAAGTAGGAGTTTAGCAAGATTTAAGTACTGCATGGGCTTGAGCAGTCCTCTGCACAGAAGTGAATTTCACTACTGAAGATGTGTTTTTGTTCACACAAATAACCAATTTGCTCAAATATTTGCATATAAAGAATAACCAGGGGTGCAAATATGATTCAACCTGACATTCTTTCAGCAGTCTAATGAACGTACTAGTATTTGGCCAGATCCCACCAGCTGTCTTCTCACCAAAAAGTAGTATCAGCTGCCAGCTTTCCATCAGCAAACCACTTGGCCTGGGGCCACGGAAAGGAGCCTTCAACAGCTCTATGTACTTGACCCATCAAGCTAGCCAATCAGGAAAACAGTAGATTTACTTATTATGAATAATACCCAGGGCCGGCTCTAGGTTTTTTGCCGCCCCAAGCAAAAAAAATTTTGGCTACCCCCCATCCCAGCCCTGGGCTCCTCGCCGCACCCTCCTGCCGCCCCAGCCCTGGGCTCTC